>NC_056731.1:1657322482-1657325513 GCF_019279795.1 Protopterus annectens | reverse complement strand
GTTATGGTTGGGTTGTGAGAGCCACATCCGTCAGCGAGTCATGCTACGCGCTACCTATTATAGGTTTGCCACCTTTTCAATTGGCCAAGGTGGGACTTTAGGGTTACCACCTGTCCCACTTTGTGAGGGACACTGCGAAAATAATCAAGAAATAGCAAATGTCCCGATTACAGGACATTATTATATTCTATGTTTCATTAATAGTTGCATAAAACAGTTATTTTATATATGAAACATCTATATGTTATGTGAAGTAGCATAAGCAATTCAAATGTAACTAGATTAAGCTTTTATTTGTGCAAATAAGTATAATTCTGTACTATGCATGGCTGTAGGTATGTTTTGTCCTGGAAAGTCTGACATTTCTACAGAACATGTCCCACTTTGGCCATTTGGAAAGGTGGCAACCCTATATGACCTGTATGTAGAGACATCAGACTTTGCAGGGCAACACATACCCACAGCCAGTAGAAAGGGGAGCACTTTACTGTTTTGCCTAAATAAAAGGTTACTCTTGTAGCATTATAGTTGCTTATACTGTTACTTATAACATTTAGGTGTTTCAGGTGAACATAATTGTTTTATGCAACTACTGCAGACAATATAGGTAATCTTTGCCCTAAATCACAGGACATTTGCCATAATTAGTTATTTTGCAGGACACATTAGATGACAGCATGGCATTTGACTGTACGGACTCAGCGGCCTGTACAGTGAATTAATCATATTTGTGTGTTCCGCATACAATCTTCTCCCATCTGGCTGATACAGAACCAAGACTCTTCAATACAGACAAGTAGTTGGGTTGTGAGAGCCACATCCGTCGGCCAAGTCATGCTACCGCATACCTATTATAGGTTTGCCACCTTTTCAATTGGCCAAGGTGGGACTTTAGGGTTACCACCTGTCCCACTTTGTGAGGGACACTGCGAAAATAATCAAGAAATAGCAAATGTCCCGATTACAGGACATTATTATATTCTATGTTTCATTAATAGTTGCATAAAACAGTTATTTTATATATGAAACATCTATATGTTATGTGAAGTAGCATAAGCAATTCAAATGTAACTAGATTAAGCTTTTATTTGTGCAAATAAGTATAATTCTGTACTATGCATGGCTGTAGGTATGTTTTGTCCTGGAAAGTCTGACATTTCTACAGAACATGTCCCACTTTGGCCATTTGGAAAGGTGGCAACCCTATAGGACCTGTATGTAGAGACATCAGACTTTGCAGGGCAACACATACCCACAGCCAGTAGAAAGGGGAGTACTTTACTGTTTTGCCTAAATAAAAGGTTACTCTTGTAGCATTATAGTTGCTTATACTGTTACTTATAACATTTAGGTGTTTCAGGTGAACATAATTGTTTTATGCAACTACTGCAGACAATATAGGTAATCTTTGCCCTAAATCACAGGACATTTGCCATAATTAGTTATTTTGCAGGACACAACTGCCCAAAGGGGACTGTCCCTCGCAAAGATGGACAGGTGGTAACCCCAACCCTATTATTCTATCAACTTTCTAAGGTAGTAGGTGGAACATGCACTTTTTCTCACTATCAGACCTCTCATACAAATGGAGAAGAATGAACACTGAATCAGGGACACTGCATAATGACCTCAGGGACACATTTAGAAGGTTAGTGCTATTAACCTGACACACTGACGGACCCAGAGCACATATATATTCATACACATTGTCTGAGGTACATGCTGTTTAGGACTCTTACATGTTGTCATTATTCATTACGTGTATTCCACCACCTTTCCCCTAATATCACTAGTTCTAGGAGGGTTTAGTTGGGACTGTGTTAGATTCTGATTCGTAATCACGGACGTCCCTTATAATCGGGGACAGTTCAGTGATATGGTCCCTATGTGTTCCCCCAATGGTTTACAGACTGTCCAGTAGGTGTGCTCTTAAGGTTTGGGAGGTATGGGCATCTGCTATACCCACATCGGAATATTACTTACACCCACGGGGCGGTCCTAATACGTGTCTGCCAGCCAACACCTGCACGCCTAGGCACATAATCGCATATCCATAGTTCCCCTACCTGCCACTACTCTACAGCACTCATCCTTACTGTGGGTGCAGGTGGGATATGAACACACTCCTACACACTGCCCACTCTCCCCTTGTCAGGACACATGTCGTACGTTGTGCCAACCCATGTGTTTCAAGCTTGCACAACCTACTGTTCCATGTACAGCTACATCCTGGTCGTAGTAGTGTTTACACGCATTGGCTGGAAGGACAACATTTTTGGTGTCCCACAAGGGACGTCGCTGTCCATGTTTAAAGTGTAGACCTTGTAGATCTCTCCCACTGGTAGTTTCCTGCCGGTGGTCTGGGAAGCAGTGTTGTATTTACCTTTATTGCATGTCTGTATGTCTCACGTCCTAGCTGGGGGGGGGGGGTTGGGAGGTAGACGTTTGTTGATTGGACCTCCCACCAACATATGCCCGGTCTAAACATATGTTATCCGTAACTGCTGTAACATAACCTAGGTATATACGTGTGTATATTTACTGTTAAATATATATATATATATATATATATATATATATATATATATATATATATATATATTTACATTAATATATACAGATATATCTGCATATGTATTCATACATGTATATTCATATCTTGCTGTATATATATATATATATATATATATATATATATATATATATATGTATATATATGTATATATGTATGATTATATATATGTACATGTGTGTCAATACATTCCCCACTCATACGCACTTACAAATGCGTAATGGTGTTTATATATGCTTCACCAGCATACTAGTGCCTTATTCCTTATAACACCGACACTTCACTCCAGTTATCTTATAATCGGTATGTAGCACATTATACAGTGGACATATGTCTCTATATGTTCATGTACGGATTACCGATGGTAATTGTAGTGTGATAGTGTGATTCAACACGTCCCTCTTCTGCACAGCCTATTATTCCATTTACTGTCGATGTTTGTATGGGCACATTTCTATA
>NC_056731.1:1657304982-1657319982 GCF_019279795.1 Protopterus annectens | reverse complement strand
TAAAGCACCTTAATCACCCTATATCCAACTGCCACTATGCAAATATGTAAGGTATATATTCCCGATAATGCACGTGGGGAGATGTGTATCACGGTCAGGTGTTTAATCCTGGGTCGTAGGTTCTGCAGGACCAGTTGGAGGCTGAGCAGTCTTGTGGACAGCTACTGCTCATACAACTTGTGTCCAGATGTGTACAGGATTGGACATCATGTTGTGACACCAAGTCTAATGTTTAGAACAGATAGTTATCCCATGAGGGATATCCAAAAATTGTGGGGACTGATGACCTTCTTTGGCTTTACAGCAATAAGGTAGGGTTATACATGCAAGGGATACATAGTTTGCTATCCTGAGACTGCGTAGGGTGAGACTGCCTACTAGATATGGGTAGTGGTCACTATGTGCAGATATGGCTGCGCCTATCTAGCAGCCCAAGTATGGGTGGTTTTGGTGGATGTTCAGGAAGGGGGGGTGTGCTGTGAAGGGGATGATGGGTATTCAATTATGTATCCAGGTGTGTTGGGGTTGGATGGCTCAGTTCAGGCCAGACCATTATGTGGGTATGTGCCGGAAACATTTCTGCACATGTGTATTGCACTTTTTAATGTTCATATGTCTGCAGGATTGTATTGGGGATGTGAATATTTGTTCTTTGGTTATCTTCCTGATTCACGCACTGCTCCCTCATAGACCTCCAGTTCATCTATTGTGCATCCAACCCAGTCTCCCCTTGGCGAATTATTACATTACCCATCACCCCCCACCCCCATATTCCACAGACACCATTCATACCTTCTCTAGTTGATGGCCCATGGCACAGTCAACAGAACACATTGCATACACTACATATCTCTGGTACCAATATGGTTGTGAGGACTACCCTAGCATTTCTGATCATCCAAATGCTGTACTTCATGCACATAGGTACACTCAAATACTTATCATTCATGACATGGTAGGTAGACCCGGGTAATACCTGTTCATCTATGGGCCGTCCTGACAAGGACGACTTGGACCACGAATAGGCAGATATTGGGCGAATGCTCTGACCATTGGTGGGGTTGCTACCTTTTCATATGACCAGGATGGGACATTTTCAGGACACATATCAGAGTTTACAGGCCAACACATACCCAGGGTCAATACAAAGGATGAGCAAAACTGAAATGGCTAAGGGTAAAACCAAGGTGCAGAAAAAATAGTAACAAACGAAAAAAAAATGAAAAAAAGCTGCACCAAGTTAGCACACAATAAACGTTTATTCACACGAACACAGAAATGGTTTGTGTGAATAAACATTTATTGTGTGCTATCTTGGTGCAGCTTTTTTTCTTTTGTCAATACAAAGGATGGTACTTTAGTTTTATGCCTAAATATAAGCTTTTATTGTTGTAGTGGTGTAGTTGCTTATTCTGCTTCATTTACTTACTTATTCTGTTTCTTGTAACATTTAAGTATTTTATATACAGAAATAAGTATTGTATGGGACTGTTACATAAAATATGGGACATTATTATATCCTACTATCGCAGGACATTTGACATTTATAATGGTTTTGGTATGGACACACCTGTCTAGAGGGGGACTGTCCCTCACAATGTAGGACAGGTGGTAACCCTAACCATTGGGTTAGGCTTAGCAATTGGCGGTGAGCTAACACAATGTGTTTCACTTCAACTTGGTATAATTATCAACACTACAATGGAATACGGGCATGGGGTTTTAAATATAATTTGTTAGTGGGACGGGGACTCAATATTCAGCTACGTGCCTTTGTTTACTTTTTATTTTGGTGTTCGCAAAAATGTCTTGTATGCTTTGCATACATTTCAGTATTCACAGACACTGATAGGAGTGATTACTATTAGAGGCAGGCTGTACTAGTCAGCATTTTAGGTTGCGCGTATGCAGCCGACATGTTCACGACTCCGTGCAGCGCTTGGACACGCCTCCTGCACTCGTACACGTTTCCTATGCACGTGGCCGTTATGGCACAGCTCCTTTATTAATATGCATGTGGTGCTGCTGCACCATCTCTACGCCACACGTTCGGCGCAAGGCCAATGTCGTCCTTGCGCCAAGCTTCATGAATCCCGGGGACTGTCATACCATAACCAATTATGCAATTACTGTACAACATCTGCTGAAACCTTAACATACCTGGACACAGACACACTAACATGGCCCTATGTGAAATAGTTGCCGATATACAATTGAACTGCTGCTGATGTAACAGGGTTTGTATGAAATAATCCTGTTTCAGAGGTCTGAAAGGTTCATACACCAGGAAGTTTTACCGAGTACTGTTTATTAGCACAGTATGATACACAGTAACACCAAACTAAATATGTCTGGTAAGCACTCTGTAAACTCCATAAAATTATATGCATAGTTATGCAGCCTTGAGCTGGTCAAACAACCTGGCCAGACTGAAACATATACAGAAGTATTAGGTACAGACAAACCCTGCACAAGTAGCAATGTTCAGAAATATAACAGCAGTACTCACATTTAGACCAAATCCTCTAGGCATTACTCACAATATATTACTGTTCGTCTCCATACAGCTGTTGCAATAGATTCCAAACAAAACTTCCATGCTGTCTTCCTCACAAGTAAGGCAAAGGGACGATGCCCAAGAGGAGTACTCAGTTATACTCCACTGTAGCCATGTTATTGGCTAAGACAGTAGCAGCACAGCTGATGTGCATGTAATTAGCTACTTAGGAACACCAATTGGTCTTCTGTATAGCACGTTACTGATCTGTAACTATAAAAGGTTGCCTTGTCACACATTCAGACCATCTGTATCTACCTGTAGGACAGTACAAAACAATGAAAGACGAACCAAAAATGAGTATTACACTAGTTAATAACACCTCCAATTACTAAGACAGTATGTATAACATGTAGTATGTCTGTGTATGTAGTACCTGTACTGTAAGAATTACAGTGTAATCAATGCATATAGTGAAAATACCTATCTTGTAGTGATGTATTGTTGAGCAGTAGTAATGCTTGTAGTATTCTATGTGTGTACTGCTGTAGGTCATGCTGCACACTCCGCATACACCACAAAGAATGAAATGGGCTTGGAACCCACCAATTTGCTTCCAGACACTGTCAGTGTCAGGATTGGTCCAACAAGTATGTGCTATAACAGGGGATAGTATATGTCGATATATTGTAACAGTCGACATATGTATAGGTGTATAAGTAAGATGAACATGTTAAAGGTGGGCTTACCATGCAAATATGATGTGCATTGTGGGATATTGTGCCAATAACTGTGTAATGTACAGTATTCTAGGCAGATCTGTATTCTATTCTACATAGCAGTTCTGTTATATTTTGCAAACAGTAGTTATGTTGATTGGCAATTACAATACTCAATGACAGGATACATAGCATTAGTATTCATCTGACAGGTTAGCAGCATGATAGAAAAGATAATTGGAAGAGCCAGGTAACTATCCATGCACATAACACATGTAATATCCACCTCTCTACTATCTTTTGCAAGCAATAACAGCTGTGCATGTGTACGTGTTATGCAAATGTGTAGTGACCCTTGTTACAGGGCTGGGCCAAATGGCTATGTGCAGACCTACATAGAGTGGATATTGAGAGTACAGACACACTTGTTGAACTACCAGGTTTGTGTAGCCCAACCTCTCATTGCCAACCTAACAGCCACCTGCACATACTGTATGTAAGGTAGTGCACAGCACTGGTAATGAAACAGGTTGCATATTATCTTTAACTCCAGTGTAACATCTTCAGTAGGAGTGTAAGATGTAGGAGACAGCTTGCCCATGTGTAATAGCTGCATCATAGGGGATGGCTCACACTATCTGATTATATCCTGATCATGTTGATAGTGGCATCAGAGTCTATTGATACATGACTCTGTTTGGAGAGTGGGTGTCTGTGCCCAACAGAGCTCATGGTCCTTGTGGATATGTGAGTATATACCCAAAGAAGGAAACAGACCCGCAGACACTTGCATCATCTGTAATCAACTAACAGGATGTGCTCCTCAGAGGAGGATTACTGCTAAAGGCAGCTACAATGTTTCCATAATAGCCAGTGCTATCATGTCCATAACACAAATATTTACATGTGAGCATCACTGTCTAAACATCTTCATAGGCAATACGTAAACTAAATACAGTACTTGGTACTTGTAGTACTGACTGCTCATACAGGCATGTCCACTAGTCAGCTACTGGTGTTTCTTAATGTCAGCTTTGTGTATGTGGCCATCCTGGGGGAATGTAATCTCTATGACATGTACACTGCCAGACCCACTTAACACCAAGCCCCACACATTGTTTGGGATGCAGCTACAGGGGTAAGCTGGAAGGCAGCCCAGTCTACAGCCATGACTGGACTGGACAGTCATGAGGTGTAGGTTAACACATGCAGCTCATCAACACAACCAACATATACCCTTACCAGAACACATTAAGGACACCCACTCACACTACTGGAAATCACACACATTAACAGACGCATCTAAGTGTTTGGCCAAACAAGTGACCACCCCAAGCAGGAAGAGACAGACACTGAAATACACAAACTGTATGGCATAGTTTGCATAATTGTGCCACACCTCTGAACACATGACTGGAAACATGCCCAACAGTACTCATTTGTGAATGCAAACTCTAGCACTATGTTATACACCAACCTATATGGGGCATACATACTATCAGCTGCCTGTCTGCCATGATTAGCCACATACTCATACACTCAGACCACCTTTTGAACTATACACATGGCTCTGGCATATTCCATGTTGTTGTGCTGGACCTGCGATGCAGTAGCCTGAAATGCATGGAAACACATGTAGGAACTGTCAGGTCTTGTAGCCCATGCAAGTATGTCCCAAGGCCTGGGTAGCATTCTGCCATTGGCCAGAATGATACTGCAGTACAGGGACAAAAGGATTGTATTCCACAATTATCTAGTGTAGTGGTGCATGTCACAGGGTATCCAGTATCTGTTGTCCTAGGATAACATGGTTGACAGACCATAATGCTTTGCCAGACAGGGTCTGCACCTGTCAACCCTGGGAATCTGGATACTGCCTAGGGATCATGTTTCCCTTATAGTGCCTTCATCATGCACAGTTCAAGTGAGGGTCCACTGATGTTACAGGGACAGCCATGCAATAAACTGTGGGTCTCACTACACAATGATACATGTCAGCAACACTATACAGACACACATATGTCAATCCCTAACATGGAGAACATATTTGTGCAGTAGCTGAGACATGTTTCAATGTTCCAGAGAGCACACCTGCATGACCATGTTATAACACATACCTCACCTCTTGCCCATTATCCTTTATTGCAATGCATGGGCCTCAGGTGTGTCCATATTCCTGAAGGATATGTACACCCCCACACTAATTGCACTTGCATAACATCAGATGCATTATGCTGAGCAACTACCTTTGTGCGTGGAATTCAAAATGCACCTTGAGACAGATCACCCACCAGGCCACAGACTTCCCAACTGTCATAATGTGCTGTAATGGGGAAGATTAAGTCTTAGACAGAACCATGATAATAGCTACTCTCAACTATTCCATTATGAACTGGTAAGACTCCTCATGTACCAACATCTGCGCTCAATGCATGTTGGATTCCATCGCCCTCACTGACCTGGATCACAGTAGTCACACAAACAGGGCTAACAGTATGCTATACATAGTTAGTCTCCAATGCCAATGTTATGTTTCCTAAGAGCAGAGTGGTGAGTGCCATGACACCCATGCAGATGGACAATGCATGTGCAAATGCTGAATCCTACACAAATGAACCTTAAGCAGTCACATATGTGCAGTGATTGTGCCATTGAAACAGAACCAGGATTCAACCCAACACAAACAAGTAGGAAAACTGGTGGTACCATGCTTTAAACTGTGCCACAGAAGGTAGTAACTGTTGCAAGTGTGAACACACATGAGTGTAGATGATCCCTGGTCAGCCTCAGTAAGATGCAGATACACCATATAAAACCACGCAAAGCTACTGTGAAACTAATCAGCTAATATTATGAGGCCAAGCATAGAGCATTCTATACCTGTGTCATTAATCATAATGGCAATGACAAGAACTGTCGTGCTGCACAGCTCTATAGCATGCGAAGTACTGCACCTAAAGAAATAGCACCCATTCATCCAGATAGGGTCTCAGAGAGCCTAAACCCACTCCTACCCCCCCACCCCAACAGGTACACTTAGTAATATATCCATGTACACTACAGGGCCCTGTACAAACAACTATGCAGGTACAAACTGCACTCTCTAAAGCCATACATACAGCTTTTATGGGACCTGTCAACATCCCAGGGTGTATCCTACACAAACGTAAGAACATTCAGCTATCCACATACACATCATGTTCAATCATACCTCCATGTCAGGCTGTGTACACACCAAATGGTGCACAGCAACAGTTATCATACCCCACAAAGGAGGAGACACCATTGATAATGGGACATAGTGCACAACTACCCTGCTGAGTCTGCTCTTTACGGCCATGAACCATGGTCAGTGTAATTGATGTACTCAGTACAGATGTAGATGACAGTAGGGTTGATTCACACCACATATCATGACCTTGCCATAGTGGACACCATCACCCATACTGTGGTCCAGCTACACTCAGTAAACTAGGTGTATATTCCTATGTCACAGGAGTGGTTGGCAACTGGACTGCTTGCAGAACCAACATTACAGAAGGTGTTTGACTAATACACACACATCAAACCAGGGCCAGCCACAGTAATACAGGGGTCATTCCTGGTACTCCCCCTCTTTGTTATTTATACCACACAGACTAACACAGAAGGCATCAGTCTATTGATGTTTGCAAATGACTATGAACTAGGAGCAATAGTTCACTCAATGTGTGCTGTGTTCAACATACAGAAGGGCCTTAGTGTGTCAGATGTGTGGTGTGTGATGTATGGCCACAGTCTGACAGCTAAGCATTGCATAGTCATCCCCTGTTACAAACCCTGTACCCATTACCTACCACCTAGACAGTGGTCAACATAATGGCAAGTGTGTATATGAGATGCAGCTGGACAGTACTTCCCTTTGATACTTACATCACCACAAAAGACAGGTAGTCATATGTGGCACCCCTAATCATGACAGGGTGCCATCCAGGAAAATAGAGATAACTGCTCAGCCATACTCAACACCCATGTGACCCATAATAGAGCACATATTTCCTTTAAGAGCTATTGCCCATGTGTAGATGGCCTACACTGACCTTCCCAATCCCTAGCTGCACTATGTAGCATGCAGCCTACCCTGACTAAAGCCATGTCCAACCCAGAGGTGTTGGACATGCTACACTTAACACACCCTGATCCCAAATAAACACATACGTCATGGACATCCACCTTTCTAGTACAAGGATCACAACATGCCTGACATATCCCTGTCCCATACACTTAACATACTCTTGCCATACTATGCATCCCTGTCCAGCAAAGCTGCACATCACCCCTCTCTGAGGCATGGTGTGATGACCGCATGCCAAATATATCAGTAACCCTGTGGATCAGTTCTGTGGCACTGCTTGAACTGGCCACTGAAACTTACCTGTCTGTTGCCTACAGCTGGATAAACTGTCTGCCTAGGTTCATAAATGGCGCAGGGCATATAGCCTACTAGATCACGACTATCCAACCCTGAAAATACCATCAGGCTAGCTATTATCCCATGTGTTACACATGTGCAATACAGGCAATAAATGGCAGGATGCTACACAGCTGTACAGTGCCATGTAGATGTATATGGCAAAACACATACATGCTTGCAAGTCTGCAGGGTCACAGGTCATGTCCCTAATGGCTATGTATGACTATATATGTGACATATACACAGCATTAAGGTCAATTGCATTAATGTGAACACATCCAGGCATGTGCTGATAGGTAAAGACACCGCTACAGGCAAAATGACATGCCCACATCAAGACAACATCCACATGGTGTATGAGCAATGTCATCACATGACACACACATATATGGTGATAACATCACATCACCAGTAGGTGTCAAATGTGTGTGACTTATACATGTCAGTGGTGTTAGTGTCATGTAGATTTACAAAGACGTGTTTGTAATCCTAATAAATGTGATACACATGTATGTTCAGCTGTACTGCTGTACTTCTCTGTTAGTTACTGTGACCTGTCTCCATCATTATGTCTTCCAGGTATGTCACGTAGCAGACTGCCGGCATAAAGCCACTTGGAGGATGAGGACCTCATCCAATACAACCTCGACAACTATACAACACTCTTCAGCCATGTGCCACAGGATGCACAGCAGCGGGATGCCCTGTGGGAGAAACTCTGCAGGAGAGTAAATGATGTTGGCAGTCACAATCACACATATCAGCAGGTGTGCCGACACTGCACTGACCTGATAAGATGGGCAAAACAGTGTGCTAATGCAATCGCAAGGGAACAAGGTGCAACAGGTGGGGGGGGGCCACTCACCCAGCCCCCACTCACACTTACCGAGGAGCTACTGGCCAACCTGGGGACACCTGCAGACCTCCATCCACAAGTTTAGCTGGTATTGTGGAGGTGGGTGTCTCTCAACCACCGAGCCTGGAGTTGCCTGGTAAGTCTCTACTGCACATAAAACACAACTATATATCACATAGTTACATGTGTTACTGTATAGTATGTAATGTAACATCATATGCAAGCCATGTAAGCACACATGCCACATACTATAGTCTGCTACTCTATGTATGCACAGATGAGCATACTCCATAGTATAGTGTATTGTACTGGCTTATGTGCCAACATGGACATTGTACCCTGTAGCTATCACACAGGTGTGGATAATGATCTCACTGCTGTGACACTCCTGTTTAGGCACCTCTGGCATTTTGCAGCGACAGCAGCCTGTGTCAGGTGAGATTGTTATTATTTACCAGGCTTGATAATGCATGGAACATATTAATTGCATGCTATCTGCCATAACTCACGGACACATAATGTATGGTGGTCCTGTTAATGGACACTGGTCAGACCTGCAATGCATCACACTGTTTACCTATGTGAAACAATTGAAGACTATATGAAACACCTACACTAAACCTTCCAAACTGTCATTGCCAGATGTGTGGACAACAGTGAATACAATGGTGGAGGTGTGTTCCACTGTAGGGACAGGTACTACATATCAGCATTACACATGTTGGGAATACAAACAGTACTGTACAGAGAGCATATTATGTGCATGCACTCTAAATGTGTTGGAGCTGGAGTATGACAGGCCCACAGGATACACCCTTGTGGAGTATACCCTTGCTATGAATGTCTCACAATGTCATGTGCTGTCAGACATGCCCATGACATGTAGTGGGCTGACTGCAACACTGCTGAACTATCCTGCAAAACATCTCACATCTCATACATACCAACCTTTGTCTGCATAACCCTGTCCTCAGTGGAGCATATGACATCTATGGGTGTATGTCATATGGGATAACACTGACATGTGAAATAAGATGGCCATCAAAACCATTGGACTGAACATGTGTACACATGGCCATGGAGGACAGCCAGAGACATGAAGCAACACAAACAGTAGAAGTGATGTACATGTGTGTACACCCTGTTGTACATTGGCTCAACACAATACAACTATGGCCTTAGTGTAATGGTGATATTGCAGATGTGAAACACTAAACATCATACAGGCCTGTGCACAGCTTGTGTAGGCATAACATGAAACCACAACATAACATGTCTTGAACATCTTGAGTGTGTCAAGACATGGAAGCATTCACCTATACAGTATCCACATACATACATGTGTTGCACAACATACACATACATCCACATCAAGCCACAGATACAGTATATTCACCTTGCTGGTGTCAGACATCACTGTCATGCCTGCTCTTCATGTGTGTGAGGTACACAGATGGAATGTGGGACATAGAGTACTTGTAAGTTAGCCATGTGTGGGCATAGTTGCCAGGTATCAGTAATACGGTTGCATATGTGCAGGGGTGTCATCTCTATACCCTTCTGTGACCTGTGTCACACATTCCACATTAGGGTTTATTGTGTATGCACCTCAGTGACATGGGTCACATTCCACATTAGATATGTATTGTATGTGAACATAGTCATGGCTATGAACTGTGTCAGTAGCTCACACTGTATAGTAATTGTGAAGCCACATGATGCCCTGCAATGGTTATGCACATCGGCTCAATGTGCAGTATGTCCCTGCATATTTGTAGGGTGGACAGTCAACATTGCATCAGCTGAATGCCCATGTTAGTATAACACGTCCCTGCATTGGGACACCATTACCGTACTGTAGATTGGAAAGGACACCATTGTGTTACACATGTATGCATGTTATTCAACACGTCAGCAGAAGACATGTCATACTACATGTGACTGGCATGGTCATATGCCACACAGCAGGCCGGAGTACTGTAAACCTGTGCTGGTCTGTGGCACCATTGCAAAGTAGGGACAGCCATGTCAAACATGTGTGTATAGCCGCATGCCCAATGTCTACACTCAGCTCAGGGGTAGGCAGAATAATGTTGAACAAACATGCACTGCTTTGGGGGAGATATGCAAGCTAGGGCTCAGGCAAACATAGTATGCAGTCGACATACTCTACTGCTCATGTCCTCACACATAGGGGCAGTGGCCAACATAAATCATCAGTGGCAGATGTACAAAGGTCAGCGATGGTCTGTTAACATGTGGTGTATGTTGCACACACCATGACAGTGTGGTGCAACGGTGCAAAGTGTATGAATTGTGTTGCAGGTTTGAGGCATAGGCTACTAACACAAATGGTGCAATACAGGTATGTATGCAAACCATCACTATAATTGTGTAAGGTGCATGCCGTCTGCTATAACACACGCATGCTGTTGTGTGCAACTCAGGGATGTATAACTACCACTATAATTGCCTAAGCTGAAACTATAATTGTCTAAGCTGAATGCTATCTGCCATATCACCTGCATGTAGCGTGTGTGTCTGTGTGTGTGTGCGTCTGTGTGTGTGCGTCTGTGTGTGTGTGTGTGTGTGTGTGTGTGTGTGTGTGTGTCTGTGTGTGTGTGTGGCTGTGTGGGTGTACGTGTGTCTGTGTCTGTGCCTGTGTGTGTGTGTGTGTCTGTGTGTATCTGTGTGCATGTGTGTGTGTCTGTGTGTGTGTGTCTGTGTGTGTGTGTGTCTGTGTGTATGTGTGTCTGTGTGTGTGTGTCTGTGTGTGTGTGTGTGTGTGTGTCTGTGTGTGTGTGTGCCTGTGTGTGTGTGTGTGTGTGTCTCTGTCTGTATGTGTGTCTCTGTGCGTGTGTGTCTGTGTGTGTGTGTGTGTGTGTGTGTGTGTGTGTGTGTGTGTGTGTCTCCATCTGTCTGTGTGTGTCTCCGTCTGTCTGTCTGTGTGTCTCTGTCTGTCTGTGTGAGTGTCTGGTATAACTTGTAATGTACAGTTCTTGTCTTCCCCTCACAGGTGTTGCTGTATGTGCATTGCACTCCTGCGGTCCACCTGATGTTAGTGCCCCCACAGACTCTAGCAGTGATGATAATAGTATGATTGAGGCACAGGCAGGGTTGTCAGGGACTAAATCTGTGCTATTGGTTGCCATTCCACCTGTCTCACCCTCATCCTTGCACACAGTTCCCCTGCCTGCACATACCCCATCACCACCGGCCATAGATGAAGGACAGTCGGTGGGTGGTAGCATGGAACAGGGAAGTGTGGTGACTATGGAAGGTGTGCCTGCACACCATGATCCCAGTCAACAGACTGGTGATGTCCCACACAGGCATGTGCCCAGTGCTGCTCGTAGGAGTACTACTGGCCAACATGCCCCTGCGAGACAAAACACATCAGCTGGAGTCACCAGACGCATGTTTCAGGCTGTAATGGAGGCATAAGCATGTGCTGAATGGCACAACAGAGAAGATCTGAGGTTTCAGAGGGCTGCCGTCCATTCATTAACTGACAACATCCAGGCACTTGCAAATGCTCACCATCATCTTGCAGATTTTTTGGATAGACGATTGGGTGACATGGTGGGAGTCCTTGACCATGGCATGTCAATCCTCGGGCATGGAATGTCTGTGGTGGAACATTTGATGGGAGTGAGGCATTGGGCACGTGGACGTAGGTCAGCTACATCACCTGTTGAAGGTCTACGTGAACATGCTACTGCACATGCCCACTCCCATAGTGGCGGTAGCAGCAGAAGTGCAGCTGGTGCTGTGCAGTCCACACGAGGACACAGCAGGCCATGTGGATGTGGTCCTGGATGGTCCCAACAGGGACACAATTCCAGTGGACATGTGTCATTAGAAGGTACTCAATCTGGACCTCTGCCTGGTAGTGCCCATGCAACCCCTGGCAGGTACAGGTCACATGGCTGTGGCTGGACACCGTGAACTGTGAAACCTGCCTTGTACAATCTGCAGCTGTCAATAATACCCCTGTGTAGGCCAGCCACATGCCAGACCTGTGTGCATGCATACACACACACTGGAAACAAATGTAGGGCATCACAACACACACACGCATAACATCTACACACGCCCAATGATATCACAGGCCCTAACACACACACACATGATATCATCCAATGGCACAGCCTAGGCCTCAGGTAAACATTATCACCATGTGCATATGATGATGCCTGTGCCACATCCCTGTCATCCACACTATCGATGCAGGGATATGTTCATATGGTCTGATGCACAGGGTGAACATATTAGGTAGACAATTGTAGATTAATATTGTTGAGTAGTGTTGACAGTTAGCAGACATACTATGTATTGCAGTTTTAGAATGCATTTTGTACATTTGACAGTATGTATCATGTGTAACAACACTAACAGCATGTTGATCTTGACGTTCTGCCTTCCTCTTTCAAGTGTAGTTGCATGTACCGGGGGATGTCGATGTTTGCGGGTGTGCCATATGTACATGTTGACAATCCACAGGTCAGTATGAGAATACTTGCATGCACTTTGCAGCTTCCACATCACAGTTATATTCTCTCACGTTTCAGTTATGTTTACTGTTCTAATGATCCAAGAGCATGATAGCTGTGTAGTAAGCTACTGTGTTTAGAGCCGTCACATCCATAGTGGGTGACATCACAAGTATAGTTACCTGGAGCGCGAAGTGGGTAAAAGAGTGGTATGCCGGATGACAAGGATAAAGGCCAGTGGAAATAGTGGCTTCTCATTGGGAAGCAGTAATACCCACTGCCATGACAGCATGCAAACACAGACACGCCCACACACTCATTGATTCAAAGACACAGTAACACACTCTGACACACGCACACACAGTTAGCATTGTTCGGATGAGAACCCCTGCCTATGTGCATATCATCATTATAGTACTACGCAATTACAAAATGTACCACAGAGATTACACATGTACAGGTAGTTGGAATGGCCTAAGATCGAGGACATCGATAGGGATACTAAAGTGCAGTGAGTGTATGGGGGAGGGGAGTCTATCAGTATGCTATGTAACAACAGGTCAGACCCCAGGGTGTACATGTTAACAGGCGGTTAGTATGCCTATCTACAATTGATGATATCAACAGGGATGCTAGATTGCATTGAGTGGATGGGGGAAGGGGGCATTAACATTTCACTATGGTAAAATACAGCCTCACTCCAGGAACTGGACTGCCATACACACAAACAGCCATGCACACACACACACACACACACACACACACACACACACACACACACACACACACACACACTGGAATTCACAAAGATATACACCTATGTCACACACATACAGGCACTTTACATGTGTGAGGTTTAACCACCTGCCTATGCTTTCTTTCTACACTTCACTCTGTACTGGTGTCAACAACAGTGCTCAGGAGAGTGATAACATGTGGGATGTATTCCCAACCATACGTGACATATATGGACACACACACCGACACATGCCAGTACTGTGAATTAAACACCTGCCTATCTCATGATAGGTACTACAAAAGTACAGCACTATCGCATCTGGTACAATGCTTACTTACTCTTTCCTTTGACAACTGTGCTGATATATGCACAATATATGCACAAGGGAGGTATTACTGTTACAGGTGTCATGAGGTTTGCCTTCAGTGTCACCCTTACAGCAGTCTACATTGTCTGTCTTCCACTTCAATTAACAAAACTTGACCTTAGCAGGTACACAGGTTATTGTAGGACTGGTTGTAAAACACCAGTGAGCTGTGATCAGTAATTATTCATCTGCAAAGAAGCCCCACCACTTAGTAGTCATGTCCAAACATCTGTCCATACCTCATGTACGGCTTACTGTACTTAGAGCATATCACCATATACAGTTGGCAATGTTGAGGCTGTATTACAACAGCATGATGTACTAAGACAACAGTTACCTTCAGACATCAGACACTGCACACACAAGGCATCTACACAAACATCAATACATGTACACATATGTGGTCTACATCAGTACGTGCACTAGCATGTCAAGAGGATACATTCCACACCTTCCCCATGCCATGTGTGAAATATAACCAACCATTACACCATAATGGATGTTGTATTCATGTACTGGTAGGACACCACCACTTTCACTGAGTAGCCAAGTGTACATATATTGCAACAGCACATAGCGTGACACACACAGCATTATTCCATGGCATGCTCCTACAAACTGTTACTTGACAGTGCCATGGTGAAGCCAGGGCACTGTAATGGTCAACAGTGAGCACATCATATTTGCCACACACACCTCATGTGTACTGGATGAGTGCCAGCAATGTGTTCTGTTAGAGCTAGGCAGTACACTCATTCAAGCATGTGCAAGGTCTGTAGCTTGTAAACATCTCACTCCAGCATGTACTGGTTATTGTGATACTAAGGCTAATGTCCAGACAGCACACAGCATGCATGGCTTGCAATTGTTGACATG
>NC_056731.1:1657284982-1657299982 GCF_019279795.1 Protopterus annectens | reverse complement strand
TATACAGCAGTACAATAGGCACATAATTATGGACAATGCACCTTTACTATGTTCCCCACTGGATGCCTGCAACATATGTGGTGCCATCAAATGTGATCCACAGAGGCCATACAATGCCTTACACATGTGCCCTGTATGGACCAATGCCACTGATACCAGGGAATACCAGTATCATGCTATCAATGCAGGTGCAGGGTCAACCTGCTGACTATAAGCAGGTCCTGCCACACCAGGCCAGTATTGGCATATCAGAGGATAACAGTCTGTGTACACATGTGCCAGCCAAACCAGGTACACCTGTACATGTCACTGTACATTATTGTGGGACATGCACATCCCAGGCAATGTCCATGTCAAGGACTATCAAACACAGACATGCATGCATTGCAAAGCTATGGCCACACACAATGGTAACCAGGATGTCAGGATAGTTCATACAATACCCATCTGTGTGGGACATTGCAGACACTACACCCCTGTACCACACCGCACACCATTGTCGGGTAGTGTGATGCCAAGGATTACCCCTCATCCAGCCTTGTACAGCCATTTTACACAGCCAACCAATACACACCCATAAAGCAATGCACACATGTATGTCAGCACTGGCACCTTGTGTCTGGTGTGGGGTATGATGCTCCCAACCACAGTCACTCCCAGTATAACTCCCATTGGCATACCGACAGATGCCAAACACGTTCACATGCCCTAGCCCATAGAACCTCTGGATATCCCCTGTGGTGTATGTAGCACCTGTGCATTACTGCAGTGTGGCAAACTAAGTAGTTTGGAAGTGTATTTGTGGGCCTGGCATAGAGTGTCAATGTGAGTCCATTAGAGAGTGTGATTGTGTTGACAATGACATCCGTTCATGTGGACAGCCATGTGTGCTACACCTAATGTATGTCTACTATATCTCTGTTGCAGATGTCGCTCACCAGCACACATATATGTTCTTATAGCACACCACTATGTCAGCTTTGTGGCACATGGAGTAACTGCATGCACTTATAATAGTAATGACTAGTCAGTCAGGGGTATGAACCCCTGTGCTGGTAGGTGTGTGACAGACGATGTTTAGGTTTTTGTCTCCAAGCACTTCTCTGATGTACTTTGCCTCTGTCTGTCCCTCCCACACACTCTCTGGTGGATGTGGAGGTGTACACCTGCTCAGCAGCAGCTTGTGTTTTGTAAGTGATGGTCATGATCAGGTGATGGCCTCTGCGCCTACTGCAGTCCTCCTCTAGCTGATTGCATGTGGAACAGCTGTGATGATGTTCCCATAGCCAATCACATGAAAAACACAGTACAATATCTAGGAACATCATGGTGGTATTTGCCCATGGCAGTCGCTTTGAGTGGTACCTGGATCTGGTGTTTGGTAAACGGCATCACAGATGATATCTGGATGTTGCTCAAACAACATACACAGTGGGAAATAGCCTAAAGACAGGAGGGTGATGTGCCAGGCATGACTACAGCATGTAAGTGTAGCTATGCTTCATTGAGACTACTGCCTGTTTAACAAGTTATGTGCGGTAATGGCTATTCTGCATGTTTTAAAACTGTCAAGACAGTGCTCTGTTTATGAGGGACCCCCATCTGTAGGGCCATCTGTGGACTGGTCAGTGTGTGGAACCATTTGTTTCCTGTGTTACTCACTGAACACACATCTGTGAACTGCAGGAGCATAGTGTCAGGATTGCAGTCAGTGCATGGTGATAGTGATGAGTTACTGCCATCGCATGCCTGATTGGACATATGTCACATGAAAAAGTGGTTTGACAGACACTGTCTGGGGTTCTCAGTGACATGCCAATAATGGGCCACTGTTCATAGCTGCAGTCACAAGTCTTCTACACTTTGAACAGATGTCATGCAGTATATATGCAAGTGTTGTGCTCCCTCTGCAAATGTATACCATCTGTTGTGTTGTGTTGATGGTCATATCTATGCATGTGTTTATAATTAATCCTGAATGCTGTTGACTATTACTAAGCCATATCTGTATTTAAACTGCAACACCATTGGCTGTATGGGTTTGGAGGTCCTGACAGAAACTCCTGTCCCACTTCAGCTGGCTATGGCACCGGGCACCAGCACATCTGGGGCCCAGCCTTGGACCTCCACCTCTGTTGGCTCTGCAACACCTTCTGGTGGTACCGCCACTGAGGATGGGGCTTGTCCCACCTGGGAGCAGGTCCAGACATGAACATGTCCGCTGTTGTACAGTCCAGGATGTGGTGCATAGGGGGCTCAATAAGGGGTTTCGAGGCCAGATATGCAAACTCAAGGGCAGACTGTGACATTTACAGGGTGAGGCTGCCTCTCCTAGACAGCCCCCAGCACTGCCATCTTTGCAGCTGTTTTGGTGCCGTGGTGGCTGCCCATGGCTGGGGACCTCCGTCCCACTGTTTCCATCTGGGGGCTCATGGGCTTGTGACTGCTGACCACCCCTCCCCGTCCGAGGTGTATCCCCCCACATGTGTCATATACCGACCCTGTATGCTGTCTTGTCTGTCATCCTACCCTACCTATCCTCCATGAGCACACCTACTCTCCTTCCCCCACATCCCACTCTCACCCTATGGAAACAAAAGGCCAATCGGTTCCTAGAACAACATGTGTCCCATATATAGCTGTCCATTTCACTCACGTGTCCACTGGACACATGTAACCTTTTTAATATGTATCACAACATACTCCGGTTATCCTCACCCCTGTCTCTCAGGCACACGATCCTAGTATGCACATGACTCCTAAATGTTCCAGGTACACATGATGCGAACTACCCCATTGTACACACAACACTACTGGTCCCTCTATGGTTACCCCATTTACCTTTATCATGGTGATGATGTTGCACACAGCACCTTGCAAGAGTATTGTTCCCACATAATGATTGGACAGGAACTGTTAATGTAAATAACATGCACATAGTGATGTATATGGCCAATGAACAAATGTTTGTGTGTATGAATGACACATGTCTGTCTGATGGAGTCTTGATATTACATAGGACAACACCACTACATAATACAGGCATTGCTGGTGTTTCCCTTTTCATTCCTTTGTATTGCTTTGTTGTCACATGGGATGTTCCTGATATATCTATATATATGTATATATATATATATATATATATATATATATATATATATATATATATATATATATATATGCATCTATATCTGGATGTAAACACTCACACATGCATCTACATGATGGAATACATTTCCTATACTGTTGAATGACTGCGCTGGATGATATGTTTGTGATAAGGTCTGATGTCTGTATATCTGCCATAGCTTAGTGGTAAATCACAATAGCTGTGTGTGCAGAGTCCTGGTTTCGAGCCTTGCAGAGGCCGTTTATTGTGTTGCTGGGCAGAACAAGGCCATTGGATACGGAGTGATTAAGGCACATTAAAGCAGTTGTGAGCGGGTGTGCATGGATTTGCGCAGAGCTAAGCAATGCTAACCTCCGGTTACAGTTTCTTACACTCAGCCTCTACATTGCTTTACCAGTGTAATACTCGCATACTGGCAGCCAAACAGGCTTACACCTGCTTGCTCCCACACTTGCAAATGCACTACATTTGGTGTTTGCATCTGACACTCACACCCCTGGGTGGGAGTGAGGACTATGATATTACCTTGTGATGCCTATTACATCGGATTACATGCCTACAGTATTGGGAATGGCTGCCCATTAGGCAAAAGCAAGCCATTCGACTGTACAGAATCCATGGCCTGTCCAGAGTTTGATTCATATTATTGGTGTGTTCATCTAACAATCTGCACCCATCTGGCTAATACATGGGAGCTGACACTGTTCAATACAAACAAGTAATTGGGTTTTGGAAAACACATCCTTCAGCCGAGTCATGCTACTGCATACCTAATATTCTATCATCTTTCTAAGGTTGTCAGTGGAATATGTGCTTTCTGTCCCTATCAGACCTCGCATATGATTGGGGAAAAATACAAACTGAATCAAGGACACTGCATAACAACATCAGGGACACATTTAAATTATTGGTGCTACTAACCTGATACATTGAAAGACTCAGAGCATATGAATTCATGCACATTTTCTGGGGTAAATGATGTTTATAACTCTTAATTGTTGTCATTACTCATTACGTGTAATTCACCACCTTTCCTCCAAATGTCACTAGTTTTACGAGGGATTAAGTGGAACAGAGATAGAATGTGAGTCGAAATCAGGGACATCTCTGGAAATCGGGGACAGTTCAGAGGTATGGTCCCTATTTGTTCTCCCAATGGTTTATGTCCTGTCCAGTGGATTTGCTCTTAGGGGTTGAGAGGTATGGGCGTCAGCTATGCCCATTTTGGAATATTACTTACATCCCCGGGGCGGTCCTAATATGACTGCACCAGCCAACACCTACGCACCTAGGCCCATAATTGCATACCCATAGTTCCCCCACCTGCCACTCCTCTACAGCACTCATCCTTACTGTGGGTGCAGGTGGGGTATAAACACACCATTACACACTGCCCACTCTCCTCGTGTCGGGACACATGTCGTATGTTGTGTCGACCCATGGGTTATCAGACTTGCACAACCTACTGGGCTGTGTACATCTACAGCCTGGTTTGATAAGGCATTACCTGGACTGGCTCTGATGATCATTAATTTTTGGTGTCCCACAAGGGACATCGATGTCTATGTTTCAAGATTAGACCAGGCAGGTCTGTCCCACTGGTAGTATCCTGCCAGTGGTCTGGGAAGCAGTGGTGTGTTTACCTTTATTGTGTGTCTGTATGTCTCACCGGCCTAGCTGGGGTGGGGGGGTTGATGCTACGTGTTACACATTTGTTTATTGGATGCCTCACCACCATATGCACGGCAACATATGTAACTTGTAACTGCTGTATCATATCCTAGCTATATACATGTGTATATTTACAGTCACATAGATATATCTATCTATCTATCTATATATATATATATATATATATATATATATATATATGTATATATATATATATGTATATATATATATATATATATATATATATATATATATATATACATTACTATATACAGATATATCTGTATATGTATGCATACATGTATATTTATATTTTGCTGTCTATATATATATATATATCTATATATATCTATATATATATCTATATATATATATATATATATATATATATATATATATATATATATATATATATATATATAATCACCAACTTAGTCCATCACTGATCGGTGTAAAATATAGATCAATCATCACATATTGTAGACAGACAATGTGCG
Organism: Protopterus annectens; assembly: GCF_019279795.1. Taxonomy (NCBI): domain Eukaryota; kingdom Metazoa; phylum Chordata; order Ceratodontiformes; family Protopteridae; genus Protopterus; species Protopterus annectens. The sequence continues at coordinate 1,657,294,684 of NC_056731.1, read as the reverse complement.
AGTAATAGTTGCTATTCAGCAAAATCATTTATTTACATCCATCATGGCTTCGGACCGCCACAATCTACCAACTCCACAAGCACCACAAACCGGTTTCACCCAATCGGCGTCATCAGTGTTCAAGGTGCCCGGATCAATCACGTCATATTTATTTCAAAAACTCTTAAAGGGGCAATAGCCCAATCACAAAATCAAAAGTACATATCCCATTAGAATATTACATAAATATCAACTAGTATATCTCAACAAATATACAAAACTAATATACTAATATGTGACTATAAAAATATGAAAATATATGAAAAAATATACATAAAAATGGAATCCACATATATTATAAATTGTAAATTATAAATTTTCATTTAAACCCGGCTTATATAAGGTGCCCAACCTCAAGATCCACATCTTTTCTTTTTGATCCAATATTTTATGTTTTTTTGCTAAGGTCAAATTATCACCCAATACCCTATCTATCCCTACATAAATGAAATGTGCAGCTCTGTGTTCTAACTGATGTTTATATAAAGCACTTTGAGTTATTTTACAATTAATATCGCTAACATGGAGAGCAATCCTATTTTTAAAACTTCTAGAAGTTTGCCCTATATAGAATGCTCCACATTTGCAGACCACCATATAAATGGCCCAATCAGTATTACATGTAACTAGGACTCTAATATCAAAAACTCTAGTTGTATTTACAGATGTAAAAGATTTAGTTTTTGATACCAACTTACAATGTACACAATTACCACAAAATATACTTCCTTTCAAAACATAAAACACAAATCTGCTAGTGAAATGACCAAAAAAGCCAGAAAGCCAAAGATTTAGCGCTTTCATCCACAATTTAATGCGTGAACTTCCTCAGAAACAATTCATTATAACCACCAGTTCCTTAAATACCTCACAATACAGGAAATGACATCACATCCATCCAAATTGTAAAAACAATATTTTCTGAAAATGATATGAAAATTAAATGAAATTAAGTAAAATAAAATAAAATACACATACTTATAAACGCAATATATTAGATCATAACTGTACTGTACATACATTGTGTGTGTATGCGCATATACACACACACACACACGCACACACACACACACATGCACACACACACGCACACACACACACACACACACACACACAAATGTCTGTGTTTACACACATATATATATATATACACACACATATATATATAAAAAAACGTATATATACACACACACATGCACGTGCATGTGTGTGCAAATGTCTACCTATACATTAAAAAACACTTTAAATTTATGTACTCGTTAAGGCCAGGCGACCTGTCAGCCCCTAGCACAAGTTGCCACAATGTCTCCTTACATTCTAAGACATTATTAAAATCTCCCCCAAACTCACTAGTGTTGATTTTTTCCAAAACTGAAAATTGAAATTTCTTAAAGTCCCTACAAATTAATGAATGTTTGGCCAAGGAATTAAACTTGTCTTTGTTCTTTATAGCCAAATTGTGCTCCTAAATTCTTCTCTTTAGAACTCTTTTAGTTTTACCTATGTAATAATGCTCACATGACACACAATTGGCAATATAAACAACATACTCAGAATTACAGTTGTAATAACCTTTAGCCCAAATGGTGTAATTAAGGGACTTTATAAATACACTGGTACTGTTACTGATGAATCTACATTGCCTACAATTGTTGCATGCATATGTACCCCTCTTAATACTAGATGCTCTTGTCAGATCCTGATGTCTGTTGTGATCTGTCTCAAGCATAGATTTTAAATTTGTCACCCTTTGATAGGTGAAAGTGGGTTTCACCCCTAAAATGCCAACCAAATCTTTGTTCCCTAAAACCACTTTCCAGTTGTTGATGATGATATCCCTAATAAACCACATTTCATTGACAATGGGTAAGGGGAATGCAATGTTATAACTACTGTGGATGTCTGAAACAGTGGATCCAGAACTTAAGCCTATCTGACTAGACAGAAGAATAGGTTTAGCAACACCCTTCCTCAGCAAAATAACCTCTTGTTCTATTTTTTGAATCCAATCTGTAACGTAACCTCTATACATAAATAATGATCGTAAAAATCCAATTTCACTTAGAAATGTGTTGTCATCAGTGGTGAGACTACTCAAATGAATTATTTGGCCCTTCACCACACCTTTTTTCATATGTATAAGGTGTAAACTATCCTTATGTAGGTACTGGTTAGCAAAAACTTCTTTCCTATATATTTGACTATTAAGTGTGTTGTTAACTTTATCTACAGTAAGTAAAACATCGAGGAAGGGAATACTGTCCCCAAACCCACTCATTTTGAAAACCAAAAAATCTGTACTATGATTCAAATCTACCACCAGGTCAGAAAATTCTTCCAAAGTACCAGTCCACAAGAACAGTAAATCATCTATAAATCTAAAATATGCAAATGCCTTGTTGAAACATGGGTGTTTAACCAAAAATTTAAGCTCCCAGTTTGCCATGACCAAATTGGAAAACGCCGGTGCCACCCTCACTCCCATTGCTACTCCCGAAGTCTGTTTGTAAATGTGTTTGCCAAATCTGAAAAAATTGTTGTCTAAAACTATCTCCATAAGACCACAAATGGTGTTAACCATACCATTGTCAACTTCAGAAAATAAATTAAGGTATTCCCTAAGATATTCTAACCCTTCTGTTTGCTTGATGGCAGTGTACAAAGACTTGACGTCAAGTCTAGCAAAACTCACAGAACTAGATGAAATGTCTAAATGCCGTAATTCTTCCAATAAGTGCCAGGAATTACTGATGCAAAAAACACCAATTCTGCTCGGACCAAAAAACACAATCACCAACTTAGTCCAGCACTGATCGTTGTAAAATATAAATCAATCATTACACGTCATCAGTGTTCAAGGTGCCCGGATCAATATACCTAAAGCACAATTTGTCAGATTAAGATGTCTTTGCAGTGATGAGAAAGAATTTGATGAAGAGGCAATAAATATGCAAGGGAGATTTATCCATAGAGGGTATAATAATAGGTTAGCTTCTGATGCCCTTAATTATGGCAAAATGCAAGATAGGAGAGTATTGTTAGACTCTAATGAAGTAAGAGTGTCTAAACAAGTGGATAAAATGTGATTCATTACCACCTATGGTACCAATATGTTCAAAATTAAGCAAGTTATTGATAAACATTGGTCGATTTTAAAAAATGATCCTTACTTTGGGCAAATAGTGGAGGACCGTTGTAGTTTTGGATATCGCAGAGGTAAAAACATAGGTGAATATTTGAATCAATATAAAAAACCTACATTTATGAATAAAATAGTAAAAAGAGATGTTTTGAAAGGAAGTATATTTTGTGGTAATTGTGTATATTGTAAGATGGTATCAAAAACTAAATCTTTTACATCTCTAAATACAACTAGAGTTTTTGATATTAGAGTTCTAGTTACATGTAATACTGATTTGGGGCATTTATATGGTGGTCTGCAAATGTGGAGCATTCTATATAGGGCAAACTTCTAGAAGTTTTAAAAATAGGATTGCTCTTCAAGTTAGCGATATTAATTGTAAAATAACTCAAAGTGCTTTATATAAACATCAGTTAGAACACAGAGCTGCACATTTCATTTATGTAGGGATAGATAGGGTATTGGGGGATAATTTGACCTTAGCAAAAAAACATAAAATATTGGATTAAAAAGAAAAGATGTGGATCTTGAGGTTGGGCGCCTTATATAAGCCAGGTTTAAATGAAAATTTATAATTTACAATTTATAATATATGTGGATTTCATTTTTATGTATAATTTTTCATATATTTTCATATTTTTATAGTCACATATTAGTATATTAGTTTTGTATATTTGTTGAGATATACCAGTTGATATTTATGTAATATTCTAATGGGATATATACTTTTGATTTTGTGATTGGGCTATTGCCCCTTTAAGAGTTTTTGAAATAAATATGACGTGATTGATCCGGGCACCTTGAACACTGATGACTCCGATTGGGTGAAACCGGTTTGTGGTGCTTGTGGAGTTGATAGATTGTGGCGGTCCGAAGCCATGATGGATGTAAATAAATGATTTTGCTGAACAGCAACTATTACTCACACATTGTCTGTCTACAGTATGTGATGATTGATTTATATTTTACACCGATCAGTGCTGGACTAAGTTGGTGATTGTGTTTTTTGCTCCAAGCAGAATTGGTGTTTTTCGTTGGACGGCATTTACGTGCACCGTTTGTGGATATAGTATATATATATATATATATATATATATATATATATATATATGTATATATATATATGTATATATATATATATATATATATATATATATATATATATATATATATATACATATCAAACAACATATGGGTCTATGGGTGTCTGCATATGTATATGTGGGTATGTGCCTGTATTCTGTGTCTGTATGTATACATTGGTACTACGGAGAGGGAGAGGTTTATCTCTATGTCGCTATGGGTAGATATACACACACATACCTCTACATATATACATCTACATCTGGTTATTCCGTTCCTTGCCATATAGATCACACTTTGCTGCAGTGGGTGTGGCTGCTCGTTGGGCGACGCCTCTGCACAATGAACACATTCGCTTACATCCCTAATGCTGTCCATATAGGCCCACATCAGCCAACACCTGCACACCTAGACCCATAAGTAGCTACCCATGGTACCCCCACTTGCACCTCCTCAACAGCACCCATCCTTACTCTGGGTTCTGGTCTGTTCTGGACACACCACTACACGCTGCCCACTCTCCATTTCATGGGACCCATTTCATACAATTTTCTTGGTCCATGGGTCATCAGGCTTTCCCACCCTTGTATTCTAAGTATGCATACACCCTAGCCAGAATGTTCGATCTGTCACCTTCTTTTGGTCTTGCCAATTTTTGGGGTGTCCCACAAGGGACACTCCTGTCAGTGTTCCATGATTAGAATTCACGGCTGCACTGTGTACTCCCCAGGTTGTATCCTGCCTGTGGTCTGGGGAGAAGAGGACTCTTTACATTGTTTGTGTGTATGTTTCCCGTGTCCAGCTGGGGGGGTGGGGTGGAAGGTCATGCTACGTGTTTCATGTTTCTTGCTTAGGCTCCGTATATCTTCGCGTGCACACGCACACACACACACACACACACACACACATATATATATGTCTGCCTGTATATACATCGATATATATATATATATAGATACATCTATATATATATATATATATATATATATATATATATATATATATATATATATATATATATATATATATATATATATATATATATATATATATATATATTTATATATATATATATATATATATATATATATATATATATATATATATATATATATTTATATATATATATATATATATATATATATATATATATATATATATATATATATACATATATATATATATATATATATATATATATATATATATATATATATATATATATATATATATATATATATATATATATATATATATATATATATATATATATATATATATATATATATATATATATATATATATATATATATATATATATATATATATATATATATATATATATATATATATATATATATATATATATATATATATATATATATATATATATATATATATATATATATATATATACATATATATATATATATATATATATATATATATATATATATATTTATATATATATATATATATATATATATATATATATATATATATATATATATATATATATATATATATATATATATATATATATATATATATATATATATATATATATATATATATATATATATATATATATATATATATATATATATATATATATATATATATATATATATATATATATATATATATATATATATATTTATATATATATATATATATATATATATATATATATATATATATATTATATATACTTATATATACATATATATATTTATGTGTGTGTGTGTGTGTCTGTAAAGCAATGCATACCCCATGCAAATGCACTTACACATGCTTACTGGTGTTTATATATGCTTGAACCAGCTAACTAGTGCCTTATTCATTATGACACTGACACTGCACTCCAGTTAACTTTTAACTGATATTTTGCAGTTTATACAGCGGACAGATGTCAAAATATGTTCATGGACAGATTACCAGTGGTAAATGGTATGTGATACAGTGGGATTCGGTAAAGGAATATCTGTTTGTTAGGTGGTTGCTCTAACCAATACACTATTGCTGTGCTGCTTCATTTGCATATATACCCATGGCTCCTGTATCCCCAAACACACACTCCAACGCCTCCCTAACACTACAATCATCCATTCTCCAGTTGGATTTGTGGTGTATCCAGACCACTACACATTGGCTACTCCCTACTCCTATAAACCCATCCCATTGGTTGACTCACTCCACGTATCCTCAGAACTCCCAAACGTTTAGTCCACAAATATTGGTGACATGAGAGACCAAAAGAATACTATTCGCAATTTTTGGGTTGTCCCACATGGGACACGCGTGTGTTTATGTCAAGATTAGACTCTATACTTCATTACATCCTTACTCCCGTTAACATAACACTACAATAAATTAATAAGTATGACTATGTGGTAACGCACATGTTACACATGACAGCCTAATTATGTACATGTTTGGCGTATATCTTTTAGAAATAGACCGGTTTAGTAATTGGCATTGCCGTAGCAGGCAGATCACAGGAATGATTCCATGTGTGGGAAAGTCCTCACATTTGATTTTTTTCAGCACAGCATTGACTTCGGACATTGTAACCACTTCTGCATTTTAGCAGTTTCGGCTCATCCCTCTTCTGCACAACCTATTATTCTATCTACTGTCGAGGTTTGTAAGGGCACATTCATGTTATTTATGTCTGCAAATGGAATGAATGTGTTACAGAGAATGTACTTCTACATATTGATGTCGGCATGTGTATATGCATATATACTTATAACAAACTCACTGACCTCCACGGGGCAGTCCAATTAGAACCAGCCCATCCAACCTTGGCACTCCTGGCTCCATAATTTCATACCCATAGTTCCTCCACCCTACCCGTGTTCAACATACATGCATACCATCCATTGTACACTTGTTATCGCAGCCATGACACACCTCCACACATTGCCCTCTCCCGAGCGTTAGGGCCCCTACACGTATGTTATTCCAACCCATGTATTCTCAGGTTCTCCCACCATTTAGTCCTTGAACATACCTGCCCTTGCTTGTGTAATGGTCGGATGGCCAAATGGTCTATCAATTTTTGGGTAGTCCCACCAGGGATTACCCTCTGTGTGTAAAGTAGACTTAACAAATCAACAATGTTACTCCCACTGGTAATATCCTGCCTGTGGTGTGAGTGGCAGTGCTTTGCTCACGCCTGCCCAGCTTGATATGACATACGCTGACAGCGCTATATAATACTGGGGTTGCTGTTGATTCCCTTCTCATTCCTTTTGTATGCTTTATTGTTACGTTGTTCTTTCTTCATGTATATATATATATATATATATATATATATATATATATATATATATATATATATATATATATAGATATATATATATATATATATATATATATATATATATATATATATATATATATATATATATATATATATATATAGATATATGTACATATATATATGTACATATATATATATATATATATCTATATCTATATATATATATATATATATATATATATACATATATATATATATATATATATATGTATCTGTATAGACTTATATACATTTTCTATGCTGGGCATTACTTAGACCCGTGCATGTGCACTCAGACTTGCTTACTGGTACTTATATGTGTTTACTGCTGCTTTTTTGTGCTTACACCTGCTTACTAGTACCTTATTCATTATGACAGTGCCACTTTGCTCGAATGATATTTAAATTAAATATCTCATGCAATACTCTTATGTCGGTTTTACTGAAAAACGACATTCATTCCACATGGAAAATGATATGTGCTATTGTGGGCTCGAACCATGAATGCCTGTTTGTTAGGCAGATGCTCTAAACAGTACACTATTGACATTTACGTTGATTCCGCATGTTTTTCTCTATTAGAATGAATATAATGTGTAAGCTACATTCGGCGGAGGGCAGCGACACGCAAACATGCTGTGCTTTGCTTTCACCTTCGATATTGCAGCAATTCAAATGTATAATAGGGACACAGGAAATCTAATTGTGAAAGTTCTAGGGACAGGGCTCAAAATTCCACTACATGCTTGTGTGTTTACTACTTCAATTTTATTTCACTGCTCGTGGACACTCTTGTGTGCTTAGCATACATTTCAGTATCCACAGACACTGAATTACTGACTTACTATTAGGGGCGGGCTCTACTAGTAGACATAGTAGGTTTTGCAAGTGTCGGGGCATGTTTACGCCTCTGTAGAGCACTTGTACACGCCCCCTGCACTCGCACACGTTTCCTGTGCACGTCGAGGGTGCGGCGGCGCACCCTCATACATATTCATATGGTGCTGCTATGCCATCTGTAGTGAGGATGCTCAGCGCAAGGCTAAAGCCATCCTTGCGCTGAGCTTCTTGAATCCCGGGGTAAATCTTTCTACTTACCTAGTGCCTAATCTACAGCTACAAGCACGCGCACACACAGACACACGCACACACAAACGCACACGCACACGCACACGCACACACACACACACACACACACACACACACACACACACACACACACACACACACACATCTACCCATAATGAAAAACCTTTCAGTATATCCAAAAATGTTTTCATTAACATCATAAACCCATATATCTATATATTTGTATATGCATACTTCAGCCTGTTAGCACAGAGGTTAAGATTCAGGATTATCAACTGATAGACCTGAGTTCAAAATCTGATTATGGCACAACTAGGAAGTATATATATATATATATATATATATATATATATATATATATATATATATATATATATCTTTATATATATGTATATATGTGTGTGTGTGTGTGTGTGTGTGCGTGTGTGTGTGTGTGTGTGTGTACGTGTGCTTGTTTGTGTGAAATTACTATAAGTCCTATATTAAAAACACAATTTTTGCTGGACCTTCTATACTCTGATACTTTAATATACCAGTTGCACAATTGTACTACAGTGCAGAAATGACAAATTCTAAGTCATCAGTGTAGCATTATCTTGCACATAAAAAGACCAGCAATTTGTAATCTTTAAACAATCACTAAATATATATATATATATATATATATATATATATATAGAGAGAGAGAGAGAGAGAGAGAGAGAGAGAGAGAGAGAGAGAGAGAGAGAGAAAATATACAGATATAAAATTGGAAGAGAAAATTATTGAGTTTTTAGATGTTATGGTAACCAAGGCCAATGATGGCATGGTACATACCAGTTTATATAGGAAGCCGTTCACTAAGAACTCATTACTGAGGGCTGATAGCAACCATCCACAGCACATAGTTAACAATATCCCCCTAGCCCGATTCAAAAGACTTAATATGTAGTCAACCTGATAATTTTCAGACACAGGCTGAACAGCTGAGGCATACATTTTTCACAAGGGGCTATCAAGCTAGACAAGTTGATAGAGCTCGAATTATGGGGGATTCCGATAC
>NC_056731.1:1657259982-1657279982 GCF_019279795.1 Protopterus annectens | reverse complement strand
GTTAGCATTTCATAGTAGAATCAGGCTTAATATCACATTCAGGTTAATTAGATAAATATGGTTATAACCTGAATATGTATATTTCTGAATTTGCAAATTAAAAAAGGGAACTTTTGCTTAGCCTGATAGTCAGCCTAGAAGAATACCTTACAACATAAAGTTTATACTTTTTGAGGTTCTAAGCGATGCTTCTTTCATGGTTTAATTTTGCTTAACTTTGGCACTGATAATTCTTTTTATCCAGTTTTTATACTCCACTGTTTTAAAAATAAGATGATATGTTCTAAATAGTGGAAGCCTGACACTTTCTGTAAATTGAGTAAATACATTTTTGCAGAGACCTGTATGTTTTTGTACCCATGTTTTAATATGCTGCATTAAGTGTTATGACTCATTGTAAATACTTATGGGGACATATGGAATGCACTAATGTCATTAACCAGACCTGATGCTGCTAGAAGCCATCACAGATAAATATATGTAAAATTAAGTCTTGAAAAGCTGGTTACTGAAGACATACCTAGTTTAATTTTTAACTGAGTTACATGCTTACAAAAACTACAAAAATTGTACAAATCACATACACTTTCTTTTTATGGACCTTCACAGTCATTTTATTTTGATTTCATGATATTTTATCCTACAAATGTAGAGGTCTGTTGAGAACGTATGGCATACATAGGGGGCACCTTGTAAAATCCATCAACTATCAATCAGCAACGTAATTTGCATAGAAAATGTTTAACTCATTAATAGACTTAAATAGTATGCTTTTTATTAGCAGGCATAAACGTGCATATTTGTAGTCTACTTTATTATGTGCTATTATCTGGTCAGTGTTTAATAATGTCTATTATGTTTCTTAATAGAATTAAATTATCTGATTTTCCTGCCTGGGACAGAACATGCTTCTGTCAGATGAATAGCATTTGTTAATGATGAAGTTAATCCACTTCTTAATAGTTTTGAGAAAATGTTGAAATCTGCTTTTAATAACGTTATTCAGTATGAATTTGTTATGAGGGTTTATCTCATATGCTGAACAGAAAAATTTGAATCACTTCCTAAATTTATGATAGCAGTTCAGTGTCTTATAACAGTGAGTTGTATATTGATACTGACCTATACTATAAAGACTTATAGCCTGGAATCCTTTTCTTATCCATAGACTACAGCTGTAACTTATGCGTTTGAAATACTTGCTTTTTTTGTTTTTAAGAAATGCCGATTGCAATATAAAATGTGTCTTGACTTGAAGCACGGGACATCTTACAGGAGTGAATCAGTTTTCTTGTATCTCTCATTATTTTAGATGTATACCATGCATTTATTTCTTACAATACCTTTGTTTTTTATATTAAAAACCTGTATTAGTGATTACCTAATTAAACATATTTTATATAAGCCATTTTGACTGGTTTCAAATAAAATGCACAGGAAGAAAACCTTCTCATCATTTCAAAAAATGCATATAAATTAGTTATTTTGATATAGGTCAAAAAATACTTGAATAACATGCAAGGTATCAAAATTAACTGAAAGTAATATGTTAACTCAATTTAAGTGCAACTTGGACAATTGGATGGGAAACCAGAAATTCATTCCTTGTTTAGCACCTATGTATCTAATGGACACAGATAACCTGCAAATGGTTCATCTCCCAGGCCTATACTTACATTTATCAAGGGTATCAGAACTTGCCAGAGATTTGGGATGCATGGCTAGGATTAAAAAGGCCCTTGTGGTTGTTAGCCCAGTAAACACCTATGAACCTATGTTATTCAGGAGCTTCAGGTGAGGACCAGATCCAAGTGCTCGATATCAAATCTACAGGTCATTAGATTTAAACTTAAAAAAAAAATACAAGAGGCTATTTAAATTGTGCTTTAGATGGTTGTTCTCCCACATCCTATCAATAAAAGTGATAACTAAATATATAACCTGGCGGTTCAGTTACCACTATGGCATAAATGTTTCCAGTATCTTTCCTTTTTTTTCAGCTCCTCTGATCTTATCATTGTCTACATTGGGTTGAGGTGTGGTGTCATCTCTCTTGATTCAATCCCACTATTGTACCTTCTTTGAGAGCCATGCATGATTATTGTACACCTTCTCTCACATAATCCATGTTGTGGGTCAGCTGTTTCATTGGGATTGACTTTACAGTCTCTGGTTCAACCCCAATGTCCTTTCCTTAAATTCTACCCGAGCTGTATTTTAACCATTCTTGCAGGTGACATTGTGACTGTCTCGCTTGCTGAAGTATGTGTTGGCCACCATCAAGCTATTTACCAGACAGAAGTCTAGAATTGCCTCTCCTTCTTTATTCCTGTTGCCTCACCCATGTGGACTCAGGCAGTCCTCACTTCACCTCAAATACACATGCCCATTTTGTGGTTATATTAGTCAATGTGACCAAATCACCTAGATTTGCTAGCCTTGACACAATGTGTAGTCTCTGATCTATCTAGAGGATACTGAAGCCCATAGCTGATGCCTAAAGCATCTGGCCTGCACAACTCTTCCTCTGATACATACCATCTAGAGTCTATGCTGTTAACCATAACTCAATTCTCATTTGGACGAGATTGAGGTGGGAACATCCACCACATTTTTGGAAGGTGAGGGGAGCACCAAAGAAACACAGGAAGAACATGCAAACCCCACACAGGGTTTGGCCGGAACATTATGCAAACTGTGTCTTACATGGGTCATTATATCTAACATCAGAGTGGTTCTGCCTGTACTCCAGGTTCCAGTATGTGAAATATAGAAAAGGGATTCAGCTGTGAAAAAATAGTAGAACTCAGTAGGAGTAGAATGTTCTCTTGGCTAAGAGACTTGAGAATCTTAAAATGCTGACCATTCATTGAAGTTATCACAAACACAGACATAGAAAGGTCCTGAAAGGTAATTACACAAATAAAAAATGGGAGGTTGGCATAATGGTTAAGGTCTTCACTTCATAGTCACAACATGCAGAGTTTGATTCTGACCTCAGTTTATTGGCTAGGCTTAAAATGGCCCTTCAAGGCAGTTAGTCTAGCATTCACCTATAAACCTATGAATATCAATATTGAACTGTTTGTACTCCAGATACCAGTATGTGAAATAAAGCTGTGAAAAAATGGGGTTGAAAGCTATACATACTGGAAGTCATTTATGCACACTTATTCCATATTGGTTGGGAAAAAACTGGCAGTCACCATATCAGACAACATTTAACAATGCCAACTTCACTTATGATTCTGGTACCTATGTACAAGTATCTACTGTGTATATGGTCAGTGTTTACATCCAAATATGTATTTCAGTAATACATTTTTCATGTCATAAGCCAGTATAAAATAGTACTGGAAAGCTATAGTCTCAGGTCCGGTCTGTATTTTTCAGGATGCTCCTCAAAAATGCATTTTATTTGCAAAAAGGTTGGAAAGGGTATTTCAAATTTCCTAAGGATCTTGCCATCATCAGATATTTTCCTGGGTAGGTGTCAGAGGTGCTGAGAGCTTGCATTGGGGTAGGAGTGGGGCTACTAATAATGCAGAACACCATTATAAATTTCAAAAACTTGCCACATAAGGAAATTACTTAAGATTGCCCCCAAGTTCTGATTATTGGCCGTTAAGTTTAGTATAAGTCAATGATATATATTCTCGACATGGGTGTCAAGAATCACCTATCAACCTTCAGTCTCAAGGTCAGTTTCTTGACACCCATCTTGAACACATAGAGATCCAATCATAATTATCTATAAGATATATAAGATGTTCAATTTATCAGAAGCTGTAGAAGGCACTAGATGATTGGTATGAGTTTGACTGTATCAAAAATGGAGGAAAGTATGGTTGTCAAGTCTACTACATGGCAAAGATTGCATTGTTATTTGTTATTTTTAACATGGCAGATTAGTTGCTTTCATTTTTACTGAAGCTTTGAAGGACTGAAAACATATATTGTTTTAATATGGCTTTAAGGATGATACTACACAATATTAGTCATTTTAGGGTTATCTGCACAGATGAATCAGTTCTCTGGAGTGTGTGCAGTCCTGGTTCTGGTTCTTGACATTCTGTAAACAAACAAGACAAAATATTTTTGACTTGCTGCTCTTGTTTGAATGTTGGCTGCATTGCAGATTCCCTTTGGACAAAAGTGTGAACTTGAACTGTCTGTGAAAGGCTCACCCAGATTCTGCTATAGTTTGCTGTGAGGGAAAGGTTAGTTTGCTTTTTATTTGTTGTGTTTTGTATTTCTTTATTGCCTTTTTTCTATTTTGTATACTGGGGTTTGTTTTCTTTACACTGTGTTTTACTTGTATTCTGCTTTTAACTGCATACTAAAACTTGAAAAGAGGCCACAGCTCTGTCTCTTGTGAGTCAGACAGAAATTTTTCCCACCCGGTTACTGTTGTATTCTTAAGCACCACTGTCTTTCTAGTTGCCTGCCCTATATGTTAATTTGAACATATATCTCATTTCCTCTCTGCTTTTACTGGCTGGTGTGAGTAAGCACAAAATTATCAATTTGTGAAATCACTCCCCTTCTAATTTTATTGGCCATCCTACTGTATTCCATAGCACCAGAATACAAAAGTGACAACCCCCTTTCAATCTATCTTGCTGTTTTAAAAATAGTGACTCTCCACTAAAACTTAACTTTTAGACAGGTAAAACCTAAGTTACCTACTTTCACATCTAACTCCTCTAGTGCACACTGCAGTGTTTAGGATAAAAACATTTTTCATCTTACTTTTAAGGATCTTTTGCAAGACCACCAGTTACTGTAGTGTCCACATTCTGCCTCTCAGTAATCATCTTGGGATTAGTGCTTCTGTTTTCTCCTGGTGAGAGAAGGAGCACAGGGACATTATTTGCTGGAGACTGCTGATCACCAGAAAGCTTAATAACTGCTTTATAGGTGACAGCTTAGAATCTGTGCTTATATTCTGATCCTGGTGAGAGTAGGAGCAGAGTGCATTGATTCCTGACTCTTTCTGGTTGGAGAGTGTCTGTGCTTAACATACCTGATTGGTCTGGTTGCTATTTGAGGCATCTACCAGAAAAAGCCTACAAGACTGCATACCCTTGCATCATCTGGGACAAGACTGTGGATCACCAAACAGGCCGTGGCCTGCTTCTCTTCTTGGATTGGTGCTAAAACTATTTACTTTTAGCTAGAACTAGCCAGTTTTTTACTTTCAGCACTCAAAACTTTTTCCTTGTGCTCAGCACTTGCTCAGAACTTGTTGTAAGCACTAAATAAACTATAAATTACTACAGCACTCAACTTTCCTCACTTGTCAAGAGGAAAACAGTTCTTAGTAC
This sequence comes from Protopterus annectens, assembly GCF_019279795.1. NCBI lineage: Eukaryota > Metazoa > Chordata > Ceratodontiformes > Protopteridae > Protopterus > Protopterus annectens. Next base: position 1,657,274,655 of record NC_056731.1, on the reverse strand, counting down.
TTCAATTAATAAGCACCTGTCCAGGCATGTCCCTGGGTCAGCTCCTGGTGTTTTCTCCTGTCCACCTGATGAATCTGGGCATCTTGGGGCAATGTAGCAATTGCCTCATGTACACTGACAACCCTCTCCTCCTACCACCCAACACTACATCCTGTGAGGGATGCACTCATATAGCCAAACTGGAAGCCAAGTTCTCTCCAGCCAAGACTGAACTAGACAGTCAAGAGGAGAAGGTTAACACCTGCACCACACCACACTCAACATTTAGTCCTTCAAAACCCACACTATCAAAACTTACACACAGAAACACAAAGCACACACCCATGTTCATGGAGGCTCTCAATAAAAATCTGCCCAAGCATCAGAGACCTCCCAAGCTGAAACGCAGACAACCACCACCCCCCAACACTACCCAAATGACACATAGCCCACAAAATCAGTGTGCCACTCAACCTCAGCCCATAAGGCAAAACAACGTACCCAGCACACTAGTCATAGGTGACTCTATAGTCAGGCACACTGATGTCCCACTCAACAGGCTAAACAAGGAGAAAGTTACTGTCAGCTGCCTGTTGGGTGCCAAGATCCGACACATAACGCACACACTCAGGTCACTCCACAACAAGTACAAATATGACTCTGTCATTGTCCATGTTGGTGTGAATGACCTGAGATGTACCTCCCGGGACTACATGAAAAAAGTTGTGGAGGAGCTCTCTGATCTTGTAGCCCAGGCAGGTATGACCCTAGCCCTGAGAAGCATCCTGCCCTCACCCAGAATGATACCACAGTACAAGGACAAAATGATTGACCTCAACAATTGGCTAAGCTTCTGGTGTCATTCTAAGGGGATCCAGTATCTGTCTGCCTGGGATGACACGGTCAACAAACCATGACGCTTTGCCAGAGATGGCCTGCACGTGTCACCTCTGGGATTTTGAATACTGGCTAAGGCTCTTGCCACCGCTATATTGCTTTTTTAAGCAAGGTTCAAATGTTAAATTCACCACCATAACAGGTACAAAAAAGCAAACTCTGAGGGTAATGCTGCTCAATACTAGAAGTCTAAACCTCAAAATGCACTCACTCGAGGCACTCCTTAAAATAGAGAACATCGACATCTGTGCAGTGACAGAGACCTGGTTCACAGCTCCAGAGAGCACCCCTGCATTACCAGGTTATAATCATACCACACCTTTTGGCCACCTAACCTGAATTGAAACACTAAAGGTGGAGGTATGTCCATATTCGTTAAGGATATCCACAGCTCCAGGCTAGTTGCTCAACATTATGTATCTGAAATTATCCAAGTGCAACTAACACTGGGCAAGACTGAAATCCTGATTGTCGCTTATTACAGATCCCCCACCATGCCCCAGGATTCCCACTCTTCATTTTTTTAAGAAACTGGAAAATATTAAGGTACAACCCAATACCTTAATTATGGGTGATTTCAACTACCCCACCATCAACTGGGAAAACTACTTATGTACCATCTCATTCACTCGTTTTCTGGAATTCATAAATTCTAATGCGTTGGACCAGCTTTTTCACACCCCCACCAGAGGCAGCAATATCCTAGACCTAGTCATTACCAATATGGGTAACTGGTGTTCCACACCAGAGGTCAATGCCTCGTTGGTCAGATCAGGTCTATATTAGATAAACAAAAGTTTATCTTACCAAACGCTAAATATATATTCCAACTCTGAGATTGCACTACAGTGAGGAAAGGGCAAATATTCCCATCTTCACTGTACTGTGATCTCACAATTCCAGTTTCGGGTTCAGGGATTTTCACTCATGTTAGCAATTGGTAAGATAAACTTTCGTTTATCTAATATAGACCCAGTCAGATCAGACCACAAGCTAATCACCCTAGACATCCATATCTCACCCCCACCCCCCATTAAGGAAACCACAATCAAAAACTACTCCAAAGCCAACTTCATGCTTCTTAAGGCAGAAATGTCAAACTTCACGACACCCATGCAGATGGAAAATAGAGGCACGGCTGCTGAATCGTACACGAATGCACTGTATAAGCACATACACAAGTGCATGGATCGTGCTATCCCCAACAGAACCAAGACACTATCCTCCAAGAAAAGGAAGACAATGTGGTGGTCCCCTGCCATAAGCAAACTCTACAACAGAAGAAGCTGTTGCAAAAAAGAGTAAAATGACAAGATTGGAAGAACTCCCTGGTCAGCCTCAGCAAGAAGCTGAGATCCCTCATAAAATCCTCCAAAGCCAGTTATGAAAATAAAATCACCACTGATTCCAAAGACAGCCAGAAAGCAGTCTACAGCTATGTCAAGAATCTCAATGGCAACACTCAGAACTGCTCTGAGCTACAGCACAATGGCACTAAATATACAGAACCAACTGATATTGCCAACATCCTGGTAGATAGGTTCAGTGCTAATTTTACCCCCCTCTCACCCTCCAAATGGCCCTTCTTAATACAGGAAGAATGCAAAGCCCCTGTAATCATGGATGAACAAGTAAAGACTGCACTCTCCAAAGCCAAGAACACAGCATCCATGGGACCAGACAACATCCTAGGCTGTGTACTGCACAAACTACAGAATGAGCTGGCACCCCACCTAAGTACCATATTCAATCATAGCCTCACCTCATGCTATGTGCCTACTGAAAGTCGCACAGTGACAGTTATCCCACTCCACAAAGGGGGTGCCACCATGGACCCCAGAAACTACTGCCCCATTAGCCTGACGAGCCAGGCCTGCAAGGCCATGGAACGTATCATCTTGGAGCTTATAAACAAAGACATAGGTATCCTCCCAACCCTGGACCCCCACTCAGTTTGGGTTTGTAAAAGGTAGATCATGTCTACTAAACCTGATTGACTTCTTTGAAGCAGTCACTAGAGCCATAGATGAGGGCAAGGTAGTGCACACAGCCTATCTTGACCTTGCCAAGGCTTTCGATACCATCCCCCACTCTGGAAATATAGATAAACTCACTACACTGGGCATAAATCCCTGTGTCACAATATGGGTGGCCAAGTGACTCATTGACAGAACCCACACAATAAAAGGAGCTGACTCCAAGTCTGACTTCAGACCAGTGACGAGTGGAGTACCACAGAGTTTGGTCCTGGGTCCTCTCCTGTTTGGCATCTACTTCTCTGAAGTGCAGGCCAACACAGAAGGTCTTTGGCTAACAAAGTTCACAGATGACCACAAACTGGGAGTCATAATAGAATCACCTAATGATGTAGATATTCTACAAAAGGGCCTCACAGAGACAGATGCTTGGTGTCAAAGTCATGGCCTCAAGCTCAATGCCAATAAGTGCATTGTCATCCCCTTTGGGAAAAACTCGGTAGCCATGAACTACCACATAGGTGGTAGCTCACTAAACACTGAAAGTGTGATAAGAGACCTTGGGACACAGGTGGACAGTAGTCTCTCCTTTGATAACCACATTGGCACAGTAGTCAGGAAATCCTTATACTTGGCACACCTCATCACAAAAGGCTTCTCCTCTAGAAAAAAAGGAGGTCATTGTTCCTCTCTACTCATCCCTCATCAGACCCATTATAGAGTACAATGCCCCATTTGGCATGTATCTCACAGGACACCTACGACAATTGGAAAGGCCAGAGAAACACCTCACTAAGAGGATTACTGGCCTCAAACAGATGCAATACGCAGACCGTCTCAAAATCTCCATCTGTACTCCATCGCATATTGCCTACTCAGAGGCGATCTCTGCCTAACATACAAAGCTATGTCAAACCCAGAGCTGTTGGACATGCTACACTTAAAGAAATCCCAATCTCTCTGAACCACATGCTCCAGGGACCTAAACCTTGTCACCACAATAAACAAAACATGCTGGAGGGATAGATTCCTGTCCCAGAGACTTCCCATACTATGGAACAAACTAAGAATTCATGTCAAGCAAAGCTCCTCATTGACCCTCTTTAAGAACCTTGACGACTGCATGGGAAATAGAAAATTCACCCTGGGGGGGTCACTTCTGAGGCACTGCTTGACTGGGGCACAGGAAAATAATTTTATTGGGTGGCGAAAGCCAAGGACCCTTTTTGGCTATGCTTATATAGGCTCCAGGGCTGATTGCATAGTACTTACCTATGAGCCTATGAACTTATAAATGTTGTTTTGCTTTTAGAGTTGTTAGAGAACTATTTACATCTGTAGTGCTAATGACATGTTTTCACTGGTGTCCAAGGATCCACCCTTTGCCTACTTTTTAATATTTTTCTTCTGATCCTGCACTAGTTTTTACATTGTGGATGCAGTGTTTTAGTGGCTGGTTGACCACGATTTGTTTTTTTTTTTCCTCCAATTATTTTTATTCTGTTTTCTTCTACTGTGATCCTTCCTATGAACTGGTTTGGAAGCTATTCTTATCTGGCATTCTTTCTATTTATTGATGGCCATTTTGGGGAGAACATCTGATTTCTGGTGTGTGAGGTCTTTATGTACTTTCAGGACCAAATGCAATGTGAATTCATTAGGTCTTTCTGGTTTAACATCAAGGAAAATGCGTAATTGTCAGGTTGGAATATGCAGGTAGTTAATGGACTCAAAGGGCTGTGGATCTGGAATTGCCTTTGCTGAATATTAAAACCTGATGAATCATTAGCCTGCCAGAACATTGACTATGAGGAGAGTGCAATGTGCTTGTTGACACAGTTGGCATGGTAGAATCACTGGTTGAGAATAGGGATGATATAGACATGATTATCTACAAAAGGGAGACAAGGCCAATTGATCATTACATAAATAGGCAAGGTATGCATTGCAAAGGCCTGTAGTTTGTCAACCCATTGGACCTAAATGAATATTTATGGGATCTAGGGCTTAAAATAGAAAACAAAAATGATGGATGGCTTAGTGAAGGCTATTTTCAGCTGGTTGTTGTACCCATAAGGAGAACATATGAGCAAACTGGACAAAAGGAAGAGCTGATGGTTGGCAAGTCATGAGGCCAAAATAATATAAAAATAAACAGGTCCTGACTAGCCTGATCCTCATTTACTTTTTATTTATTTACTTATTTATTTCAGAATTACGATAACTAAAATCTAAGCATTTGTAGTAACACACAACAAAAATAAATAATCATAAAAATAACAATAAGAATTAATAAGCGTAATTTAAGAGCTATGGAAATAACAGTTAGCAATGCAATAAAAACAGTTATAATAATCAAAAATTCAGGAACCACAAACTGGAAAAATCATGAAGATGTCATCTTTGGATAGTAACGATGGGAGGAATTATTGCCTTGTCTCACACATCCTGTCTGTTACAGGAGTTACTGAGGAGGTGGTCTAGGCACATCCTTATTCACCTTGACAGTCAGTAGCTTGTTGGATTGTAATCAGTTTGTGCTCTTTTAGTAGACTGTCTTTAACTTGAACTGAATTATGGATCAACCCTTATTAGAGTGGATGACTTATTGATGGTGAGGAATCAACACACATATTCCATCTTTGACATTGTGTTATCAGTACTAGCCTTCAGTTGTTTGCCCCTTACCCTTGGAATATACTCAGAAAGTAGTATCTGATTTAAATTAATAAGACTCCACTTTTTGGAATGCAGTGGGTCCCAGGTTTCAGTTCTGGCTCCTCTGGTTTTTCATCAAATATATGCTGCTGAATAGGGAGATTATCTTGTTTTAGTCATATGGTGATGATATTCAGGCATACCTCTCTTTTCATCAAAGAATGTGCCCAGTTTTTCAGTTTAGGAGGACTGCTTGGACTCGATTCTTAAATACATATTCAATAATCATATACATTTCATTCTGGCTATGATTGAATCTGTGCTGTTGCAGACCACTGTCCACCTATTTATCATCCTCTATTCTCCTTCTCTGATTCCATACAGGCAGAAATCAAATAAATGTGTATATCATGTCTGACAGCTGGTCATGTCTGTTAATGATAGGGTGACACTGAAGGATCATGTGTTGGGCTACCATCAAGATATATTCTTTTTATCTTAAGAGTACAGTCTCAGACAGATGTTGCATCCCAGGTTCAAACCTTGTAATGTCAATTTATCTCTGGTTATGGTCTGGCTTGACCACTGCAGTGCTTAGTACACTGGGCTTTCATATGATGATATGGAATACATGGGGCGGGTACAGAATTCTGCTATTAGGCTTCCATACTATAGCTGTGCTATTGTATCTGTGTTTGATGACAACTATGCCCTTGATGTGTAATAAAAATTCTTATTCGTACCTTCCATTCTCTACATGATATGACTTCTTTTTATGTGGAACAGTTGCTGCATTTGTTTATTCCTTTTAATCAGCTTAAGACAGCAGCAGAGAGGCTGCTAGCTATTCCAAAATGTCAGTTTGAGACATCTGTCACAGTTTCTTTTACTTACAGTGAGTTGCAGTCCTCCTTTAGGTGGTCTCTGTGGTATCATATCCTAGAAACAGCATCGCTTTCTTCTTCATGTGTTAAATACTTAATGTTAGGATTGAGCAAAGTTGTAATTGTTTAATTGCTGTAATAAATGTTTAATATTGGTGATGTTTTATAAAACTCAGTAGTGATTTATTGTTCTAGAGAAAATGACAACTCTTTGGCCTTCAGGTAACTCTAAATAAATGAGATAACATAAACTAAATAAAATACATGTAAAAAACTCTTTCTTACAAATTAGCATGTTTGGAGACCAGTAAGAACACTGATTAGTTTTAGCTGAAATGATTTATAATGTGCATCTACCAGGCATGCAGATAGCTTATCTTTCCTGAGATCCATTGTTGCCAACTTCCCCAGTTAAGAAGAAAACAATGAACTGTTTTACAAACTCTGGGAAAGTTCACCAGTCTGAATGACATCATATTTCCATGAATATGTCTTCTCATGGGAAAATGCACAGTGAAAACAAGTTTTACCCCATTAAATCCAATCTAAAAAAGCTCCTAATATTCATTTCAATATCCACCTAAAAGTTATAGGTGTATACCTTGGGACATACTTTTTTGGCATTCATTCTTTCGTTCATTCGCTCATTTAACTATTGTTTGTTGACCATGTAGGTGTGCTGGTCTTGGGATGTTTTTCAGTCATGACCCAGGTACAGACGTACAGCAAATTACAAAGTTAATATTATTTGCAACACAAAGTACAGTACTTATATAACTAGTTACAATTTACAGCATTACATAGCATATTTCAAAGTTCAACATTATAGTACTACAGGTTAAATAATACCAAGTTGTTAATGTAAAGAAAATGTTCAACTTGCAGAGATGGTGCAATACAGCTTTGTTTTACATGTCAATATTAAACCAATACAGGAGCATAGTAAACTGCTAAGGAGGACATGCTAATGGCTGGATGTCAGTTGTACTAAATGAGGAGGAAGAAAAAGAGAAGGAATAAGGAAAAGAAAAGGAGGGGTAAACAAAGAGTGCATTCCTCTTTGACATTTACAGACACTACCTGTGTAGACATGCATACACAACAAACCTTTTACTCCACTCAAACTCACACTGAAACTTATTCTGAACAGTGGAAATGAGACTTGTGTCTGAGTAGATAATATTCCATAGTAAGAGAACAGAAAGCACGATACGCCCCTGACATGGTCATGTATGTATTTAGTTAATGACTTACTTATTTATTCATTCATTCATTCATTCATTCATTGTATTTGTATCGTATGGAAAACACATAAGTAAACTAGTCCAAGGAGCCTTTTGGTAAAGATCCAAGGCACTAGCAAAAGGTATATGAGTTACTTGGTTAATACAGTGCACATATAGATGTTTCAGTCTTCTGTAGTATAAGAACCTATGAACCTATATATACCCCAGGAATTACCTCAGTGTCACTGCTCGACAGAGGCACAGCAAAATAATGGGTATAGTTCCCCATACTAAAGGGGTGGCGTAAGCCACAAAACAATGGGCTAGGCTTATAAATGCCCTCGGGCAGATAGCCTAGTATGAACCTATGAACCTATGAACCTATGTACTTATTACTAACAATGAGTATTAAATAAGTCTCAAATAAAACAGAAAAGTGACTGGACTGCAATGCTTTACCAGTAAACACTATCTCTCTCTCTCTATTGCTAACCAATGCAGAATAAATTAATTCATTACAATATGCCAGTAAGCTTTGTGAATGAGTTGAATTTAATATTAAGAAATGAACAATAGAGTTGCAAACAAATGAAGAAATGTTCAGATGTATGTTTTTTGCCTTTTGTGTTTAGGATCAACACATAGCCTGTCACTCCCTAAAACGTTCCTGTTTTGACACCTAATTATCACATTTTGATGCATGATGTTTTTTCTGTGGATGACTGCAGTTTCTGGAATTCTTTTAATTATTTCCTTTTTTGAATTCTCACTTATTGCCCTCATTTTAATTTGGGATGTAAATAAGCAGTAATATCTTATAGACTGGGGACAAGTGATCCAAGCCTATTGAGGAATCAGGTCATAAAAGTTGAAAAAATATTAAAGCTCAAGAAGGGCACCAGTAATCCAATAGATTATTAGGCTCAGAATATGGGAAACCCATTTCCCTGCCCAATTGACATGAGCTGCCCCCATACTCAAACATACCTCCCACCTACCCACATATTTATGCAAATTGATCTGTGAAATTATCAAGCTGCCTGTCTTTCATGGAAATGATGGTACTATGGAACAGTCTAAAATTGCTTTCTAAGCCATTGTCATAATTATATGGTCTACAATAGGATACATGTTTGCTGAAGTTAAATCAATGTGTCACAAGGAAAAGGTGTATACTGTCAAAGAATATTGGTGTTGTTTTATCCCTGCGAAATATGCATCCTGTAGTGAAATGCTGTGTTTATAACATGGTCCTTCAAAACATGTCTACAATCAGTAGCTTTTGTGTCTTTCATAAAGGATGGAGTGTATCTTTCCACTTGCAAAAAGTATTGCCTAAAAAGCAGGGATGCCTACTTTTCACAAAGAAGACTGTGCAGGTTTAAAAGAGATTTAACATAATGACTGTAACATAAAAGTGGGATTTTATTTCAGTAGGACTAGGAGCAGTAGTTACTTGTGAGACCACAATTAAAACTACCATTAATAATGAAGTGAGCAATGATGCAATTCAAAATTGAAAGTACAGAATTAAAAGACAGATGCACATGATCGCCGGGATTCATGAAGCTTGCGCCAGGTGCAGGGGTAGCGTCGGTGTTCTAACACCAAATATCGCCACCGAGCGATTCAGGTACGAGCTGTTTCCACATGCACTACCTGCATATGCTACACCCGCACAACTCCCGAGCCTTGTATGCTAATTACCCCATGTGTAGCAGTGTAGCATGTAAATTAAGGTATTTAGCGATTCAGGAAGTGGTGCAGGCGTAGTGTAAGCATGCAGACATGTAAACCACAGAAAACAGTTTACATTTTTGCAAACATAAAATCGGAGCCATGACAGCCAACCAAACATATGTACTATATTGTTAATATATGCCAATGGCTAAATATATAGCCATTGGCATAAAAAAATGTACAAAATATAAAATTAACATTTAATATATATAGTCTCACTATCGCAACGTGGAAGCACAGGGCAGTGGTGCACAAAGGGGATCGCAAGTAATATATAAAAATATAGAATAAAACCACAATGAAACATATCATGATTTCCCCATAATAGTCAATGGCAAGCATGCTACACCATAATATGACGCAAGGGTTGCTAAGGGGGAGTGACAGTGTTATGCGCAGTAGCTAGGAATTAGTAGGCAATGCCATGCAAATGAGAGGAGTAATAGTGAATCGCAGATTCCCCACTGGTGTAAGGATGCACCTCACAGCGTAGTGTTATAACACTGAGGTGTGCCCTTGAGATAAAGATGACATCAAGAGAGGGGTGTGTCGCCATTGCTGTAAGCACATTGGAGCATTGCTAAACTGGTTTGCCACTAGCTAGGCAAAGCTGCAGGATAGGGGTGTGTCAAATTGGCCATAGCTATGCTTAGCTGAGAGTACACAAGGTAACCGAGTATGCATGTGAACGGAGATGAAAACATGCGTAAACCCGGTAAAAGGGTATGTGCGGTGCGCACTTCAGCTGAAACAGGAAAGATATAGGAAAGAAATAAGGAAATGTTGCAGCAGTGAAATTGGAGTACAAATGACTAATTAACACCTAGGAGCCTAGAGTGGGCCATTGACAACAGCTAACAAGGCTGCAAGCAGCTACCTGCAGAACAGGAAAGGGGAGGGGCTGAACTGCAAAGAAAACAGTAAAGTGTCAAAGCAGAACAATGCTGATTTGCAGTATAGAACAATGCTGATTTGCAGTATAGAACAATGCTGATTTGCAGTATATCAGCTACAAGGCACATTTTGCCATGACTGGGTAGGGAAAGTATAAAACAAGAAAGAAGGCAGGTGGATGCATGCCTGATAATGGGAGGGGATCCAGGTCTAAAAGTGAATTAAAGGGCAACAGATTAATCAAGGCAGGCAAGTAGATCTCCACAGTAAAGGCCCCACACATGCAGTGCTCATTGCAAAACCCATAATTAAGACACGCTGCAGCTGGAATAGCTCATGCACACCCACTGACATCAGCAGCATCCATAGCACAATACTATAAAGTGTGAAAGCACTTCATGCACATTTGTGTATTCCCATACACTGTGCACGAGTGGTGTATACAGATGGCGAACTTTTATTATGTACATGTTAGGGGCTGCCATAGCTTTGATTCACCAGCATGTGTTGGAGACTGAAGGTGGTGTGGAGGATGATTCACATGACCACCTCAGGCACCAGAGGAGGAGGAGAGTGTTCAGACCCAGGGTAACCTACCAGGGGCTACGTGATCTGGAGATAGTAGAGTGTTACAGGGTGGACAGGGACAGCCTACAGCAACTTGTGGAACTATGCCGGCCAGATACCTTTCAAAGACCAACTGGGAATATCATGGGGATCTCACAGACATCAGCATCCAGGGTACTACACCAGTTCCTGGATGCCATGTTACCACATGCCAATGAGCACATATACTTCCCTCAAATGCAGGAGGAGTTGGCCAGCAATATGCGTCTCTTCCACCATGTGGCAGAATAACCGGAGGTACTGGGTGCAATAGACTGCATGCACATACACATCAAGTCACCACCCAGTGAGCAGGGTAGGCACTACATAAACCGCAAGGGATACCCCTCCGTCAACTGCCAGGTCATGTGCAATGCCCAGGGCATTATCATGGATGTGTGTGCTGGCAGCCCTGGAAGCTATCACGACTCCCACATCTGGCATGCCTCACAGCTGTATCAGTTATTTGCCAGAGGGGACATCCCAAATGGCCACCTGTTGGGGGATGTTGGCTATGCACTGGAACCGTGGATGATGACTCCCATCAGAAATGCACACACACCCATGCAGAAACGCCATAATGAGGCACATGCACAAACCAGAATCATCATACAGCGTGTGTTTGGGATGCTGAAATCATGGTTCCGTTGCTTGGACATATCTGGTGGACCCTTGCAGTACTCTCCAGGCACATGTGCCCACATCTTCATAGTGTGTGCCATACTACACAATATGATCCTGTGGAAACAGCTGCAGCAAGGACAGAATGGTGAAGGCCCTCACAGCCCACCACCTTTGCTAAGGGCCCCACAGGCACAGAGCTGCTCAGACCATGAACACCCTGAGCCAGCCCCAGTAGGCAGACGGAGGCGTGCCCAGTATGCCCATGCCTTGGCAAAGAGGGAATGTATAGCTCACACACACTGACAGTGTAGGCACGTAGGGACTGACACCTTTCTCCACCTGCACACACAGTAAAAATGGATGGCACACACAAGACTACCTGTAAATTGTCATATATAGGCAGTCAACTGTGTGCATCCAAAATTGGCAGCCCTCAACTATTGCACACACAACTGCCATTGGCACAAGGTAAGTCAACACCTGAACAGTAAATTAAGCTAACAGCATATGCAGATACTGTATGTATAGATTCATAGGTAGGTACTTGGCCAACTGCCAAAGGCTATTCATAAGCCCAGCCAAAATGTGTCAGCTTTTTCCACCCCATTGATTCATTAACTGTACCTCTGTGGAGCAGAGCCAATGGTGGGATCCCTGGGGTGCATCTACTGTTCCCCATCCACTCTTCAAGGTTTCTCTTGCAGAGTGTTAGTGAGGGGCTCTGTATAATGTAGTTAGGGATGTTGTTCTAAAGTATGGGGAGTGTCTGTGACAGGAAGCTGTCCTTCCAGCATCTTCCAGTTATTGTTGTGGCAAGGTTCAGCTCACTACAGTGTGTGGCTCACTGTGACATGTATTCCCATAGGTGGAGCATATCCATCAAGCCTGAGTTTGACATGGCTCTGTTGGCCAGCGGAGATCATCTCTGGGTAAACAAGATGCCACTGAGTAAAGCAGGAGTTTATTCAGTCTGGCTGCATAGGCCATATGTTGGAGACCAGTATTTCCCTTGGCGAGGTACATTCGTGGACCTCCCAGCTGTTGGAAGTGTCTTCACAGGTACATCCCACATGGGTTATTATACCTTATGATGGGACTGATGAGTGATGAGTAAAGGGGCACTATAATCCCAGTATGTCTAGATGGGAATCCTTTAGTAATCAGATGGCCTACATAGGATGCCCTAACTACTGTGGAGATATGATTGTCAAAGGGGAGATCACTATCTACCTTAGTCCCCAGATGCCCCATTACCTCATCTGTATTAAAGTGGCTGCCACTTATGTGTTAATATGTGGGTGCCAATTCCACAATGGAATTACCATGCAGTTAGTGGAACTTGGCTGGAGGCCGTGACGTTGACACCCTGTGATGTTCTCTGTGAGGTCCCTTGAGGGATGTCTGTGTCAAATGGACTATCAATCATGGCTCCCAGTTTGAAGTCATTGCCAAACATGGTCTGCCGTAGTCCACCTGTGTTTGCCTGTACCTCTGAGATGTATATGCTAAACAGTAGGGCTCCCAGAACTGAGTCCTGTGTGACAACAGTTGTGACTGGTCAAGAGTTGGACCTGGAGATCACTAGTCATACCATGTGGGTTCTGTGTGTAAGCCCGTTGGCAACCCAACCTGTTATGTATGGGTGTATATACAAGCTAGTGTGTTTATCAATAATACCTGAGTAAGGCATGGTGCCAAAAGCTTTGGCAGGGTCCTGGTAGTATGTGTGAACCCCTTCCCTTGTCATCTAATGTCTTGGTGACTGTATGTAAGACATCAAACAGGTTTAGTATGCACTCAACCAAGCTGACCTGGGTTGGGTCACGTGTTCTGAGGTTACCAATGTCTTTGTTAATGAGTGCCATGAGGATGCGAACCATACCATTGCAGACCAGGCTAGTCAGGCTTATGGAGTGGTAGTTACCATAGTCAGTTGTGATTCCACCTTGATGGAGTGGAATAACGGTTGCCACGCGCCATTGTATGGGCATGTAGCCTGTGCAGAGGCTGAGGTAGGAAAGCTTAATTAGGTGGGCAGTCAGGTTGTCTTGTACAATTTGCAAGATGCAGTCTGGGATAACATCTGCCTCCACTGATGCTTGTGTTCTGCTGTTAGAGAGGGCCATTTCCACCTATGTGTCTCTGATGTGTAGATACTGTACCTTTTGGGTAGTGTTGTGGGCTCTTTAGGGGGTGAAGTATGCACTGAATGTATCTGCAAGAATGTTGGTGATATCAGTAGGGTCAGCATATTCTGTGCTATATTTCACAGGCACAGTGCAAATCTGTGTGCCACCATGTAGATTCTTGACATAGCCAAAGAAGGCTTTGTGGTTATCTTTTGAATCCTTGCGTATTCTCCTGCTGATGTTAGCCTTGGATGATGTAATGATGGACTTACGTATCATACTAATAGTGGTCACAGATTTCTGCCCTTCGTGGGATATGCAGTTTGTCTGGAACACTGTCCTACCTCTGTAGTATAGCCTGTTTATTGCAGAGGTCCACCAGACTAGTGTCCTTGTCTAGGAGGAGTGAGTCTTGGTTTACCAGTGATGACATGATTCATGCATCCATGCAGGTGCTTATAGACTGCATTTGTAAATCTGTCTGTATCATGAGCAGTGTTTCCCCTTAGTGTGGAGGCTGTGAAACCCCCCCACCCCTGTCACTAGTAGTGTAAATTTAGTTGTAGGAAAGGTATACACTGTGGTATCCGTGGGTGGGGGAGATGCTTGGATGTGGAAACAGGGAATAGTTTATGGCCAGATCTAACCAGTGACTGGTTAACCTCCGCTGTGGTGCACCTGTTGCCCATGTTGGTAATGACCATGTCTAGTAGTCTCCACCCCACATTAGGGAGGTTACCACCTGATATAGGGCATATGAGGTGAATAATTCCAGGAAGTGCTGGGCCTGGAAGTGAGTACCGGATTAAGTTTCCAAGTTAATTGTATGGTAGTTGACATCGACCAATGCCAGGGTGTGCGTTAGGACTGTCATGTTCTCCACTGTCTCCAGGTAGGTGGAGTGGTGGTCCTGGGTCATGGAAGGTGATCCGTAGCAAGCCACAGTTTACATTGTAGTTGTGGCTGATGTTAGCTGCACATGGATGATCTCAGAGGTATCATGCTGCCCCACTAACCTGGAGGTGTAGGTATCCCTGATGAATATGGATACAGTGCCTCC